>NW_024466503.1:0-724 GCF_017591425.1 Ochotona curzoniae
CATGCCTGTCCATCTGCCCCTAGAGCAACTTAAGACCAATATGGCTCAGCCAGCAACATGCTCCCCTGACAGCCGCTGACCCAACAGACTACTCAGAACTGGTTGCTGCTCAGCTGCCGACTACCTCGGCACTCTGTGCCTCTGGCTATCAGCCCTGATAACATGCCCACTGTTATAAGGCCAGGACAGGTCACTTGGGCCAGCGTATAAGCACTCCATCCTGCAGGTACCACAGTCTTTCTGAAGCTCCAGCCCCACTTGTCCTGTGTCCACTCTGCCTTTAGCACTCTTGCCACTTTGCAGCTACTTGAACAGTGAACTTGCAGATGGAAGATTTTTATCTCTGTCTCTCCTCCTTTCTGTAAATATACCATTCCTGGAAAAATTTTAAAAATTTTTTTTTTTTTTTTTTTTATTATTTTTCATTGGAAAGGCGGATATACAGAGAGAGGAGAGAGAGAGAGGAAGATCTTCCGTCCGATGATTCACTCCCCAAGTGAGCGCAACGGGCCGATACTATGCCGATCCGAAGCCAGGAGCCTCTTCCGGGTCTCCCGCACGGGTGCAGGTTCCCAAAGCTTTGGGCCGTCCTCCACTGCTTTCCCAGGCCACAAGCAGGGAGCTGGAAGGGAAGCGGGGCTGCCGGGATTAGAACCGGCGCCCATATGGGATCCCGGGGTTGCAAGGTGAGGACTTAACCACTTGCGCCACCGCGCCGGGCCCA
>NW_024466504.1:0-3663 GCF_017591425.1 Ochotona curzoniae
AGTGGTGGGTCTCAGGATGGGGCGTCTCATGCCTGGATCCCAGACAGGCTCCAAGTGCACATGGTGAGCTGTTTTCCCCGGGCCTGCTGGGTTTCAGGGGGCTGCTTCCTTCGGGGTGAGTAGACCGAGGGGGGGAGGCCTCCGGGACTGGGCAGGTGCGGGACCCACCCGCTGCCTTCATGGGGCGGTGAAGGGGATTTGGGAGGGGCGTGACCTTGGGCCTGGGTTATTTAAACCTCCAGCAGCCTCCTGGCAGCTGGTGGGTCTCAGGACTGGGCGTCTCATGCCTGGATCCCGGACAGCCTCCACGTGCACATGGTGAGCTGTTTTCCCCGGGCGCAGTGCGCCATTTGGTGCCAGACTCCGCTTCCTGGCCGCCCGGCCGGGGAGCTCTGGGGATTTGGTTCTTTGACTTGCTGCTTAATTAGCTCCACGTTGAACCCATTGTGCTTCTTGGACCTGAAACAGGCAGTAACTCTTCCTTAGCAAAACTTGTAATCACTAATAATGCTGAGCACCAAATACCAGTCATGCAGAAGCTATGGCTTGGGGCTTGTCCTGCAAAAGTAGCTCCAACAGCTGGCCAATGTGTCAACTGGTAATGGAACAGAGTAGATTATGCACGACTGAGCAAACCTTAGCACACAAGTAAAACCAGAAACCAGGAGGGAGCAGAGGTCATGCCGAGCTAGGCTCTTGTACCTGCTGGTCTGTGGGAGCCAGGGACGCTAAGCCACAGTGTCTAAAGCAGAGTTCGGGACAGGGGAGGGGCTGTGCCAAGCTGAGTCAGAGCATCCATTAGCAGGCATGTGATCTATGGCTGCGAACAGACCAGGTCGGGGAGCAAAGGGGACAACCCTAGCTGGGCTGAGGTTCCCACCAAGAGGCATGTGGCCTGGAAGGGGGGCTGCGTTCTGATCTGGAAACAGGTGTAGTCTCCCTTGGCACAAGTGTGGACTGGGATTGGATGCGCCGAACCGGGCTGGACCCCGACTCCACCTGGTGTTCTGGAGGACCAGGGCAGATGTGGGATGGACTAGGCAGGGTCTCAAACACCTACTGAGCCATGTGTGAGCAATACGTGGGTATGGACAAACCATGGCTGGGCTGGAGCATCCAACAGCAAGAACCAGATTGGGTGGAAGGCCAGTCAGGAAAAGCCACAGTTCCTGCTATGACAGGAGGTGGACTGAGTAGGGTTGGCTCATGGACCCACTGGTAAGCGTGAAACCTAGGATTGGGAGAGGTTCTGATGGAGGAGCTTGGGCAACTCCTCTGGCAGGACACAGACCCAGCAGGTAAATGCAAGAAACATGATAGGAAACAGCCCAGAAAAGGCCATGGAAAGCTACCCAATGGCATACATTTGGCAGACGTAGGGGCAAGACCAGGCTGAATCTGTCCTCATCATCCACTGGCAAATCCAGGCACCACTGTGGGTCGACCCAGGTTCGGTCGCAACAAAGACTAGTGCACATTCTGGAATGCCGAGGTGAGGTTGCCTGTACCGGAAGGGACCGCAGCACCCAACCAGCCTGAGAACAAGAAAGGAGGTGGGCAGAGCCGGCAGGGGAATAAGGGAGGGTTCCTTTGCACGACAGCTACTTCTGCAGGAGAGCATGGGCTGGGATGGGGGCAGACCAGACTAGGCAGAGCTACCACACCTGTGCGCCTCATGTGGACTAGATCAGGGAAAAGCCGGGCTGGGCGGATTATTCCTACTGGTGCAAACAAAATTAAAGTGGGCGAGGGTTGTTTGGGCTTAGACGCAGCATCAACTGGAATCTGGGAGTGGGAGAGGCCTGGGAGGGAAATAGTGGGCTCATCCCTCTTGGGTTACCACTCCCACAGGAGGACATAAAACTAAGAAAGCTGCTGGGGTGCAATGGGGTGTGGGACAGACTGGATTACTGCTAAACTTACTGGCAAACCAGGGTAGGGGGTGGGCCTGGTGGGGGTTATTGTGGGTCGCTCCAACCTAGGCTGCAGCTCCTGCTGGCTTATGTGAGGGCCAAGTATGTGCTGGGCAGAACCAGGCTGGACTGCAACACCCATTGGTTCCAGTGGAAGTCGGGAGTGAAAACAGAACCAACCCGGCAGTTGCAACCACCAGCTGATTGGAGCGATGGACGGTGCCAGGCCCCGTGCTTGTTAGCACATACAAGAAGTTTCTTTGGAGATCTTCCTAATCTAAATGCTGGACTCAGAACCCTAATGAAGAAAAGAGAGAAGACAAAACAGGTCAATCAACCATCTCAGCTATGATGGACTATGTCAATCAGTGGATATTTCAAAGATCTCATAGTGCTTGGAGTGGCAAGATTGACAGCGATTCATAACTGTGGCAATATCAAAACAACTTGAGCAAGAACCTCAGAGCATGCCCTACATCCGGGACCTGGGGAGGGTGGGAAATTGGGTGGGCTTCTCCCTTAAATACCCCCCTTTAAATAGGAAGCTAACAATATGGAAAACATACTAGTATTATCCACTTTCCTGTAGCCCTTGAACCTTCTTACCCTAATTAACTATGTAAGGAATGTCAAAATAAAATTTATTAATAATAATAATAAAAAAATTATTGTAAAACATTGAAAGGGAAAAAGTTCCAAACTTATCCTGGGCCTAATAATACTTAAACTTCAAAACTAGACTGAATCCACAGTGGGTGACTTAACTTACATCTGACTGTGTTTTAAACTGAGAAACACAATGTATTTGCTCAAAATGCAGTCTCCATTATAGCATGATTAGACTTCGGTGTATTTATTTCTTAATACCTCTTCTGAAATACTTCATACCCCAGAAATCTAGTTTAAAAAAATCATAAACCTGGGCCCGGCGGGGTGGCCTAATGGCTAAAGTCCTCACCTTGAATGCCCGGGGATCCCATATGGGTGCCGGTTCTAATCCCAGCGGCTCCACTTCCCATCCAGCTCCCTGCTTGTGGCCTGCGAAAGCAGTTGATGACGGCTCAAAGCCTTGGGACCCTACACCCGTGTGGGATACCGTGAAGAAGTTCCTGGATCCTGGCTTCAGATCGACATACCATCGGCAATTGCGCTCACTTGAGGAGTGAATCATCGGATTTAAGATCTTCCTCTCTGTCTCTCCTCCTCTCTATATAGCTGACTTTCCAATAAATAAATAAATCATAAACAATAATAAAAAATAAAAATAAATAAAAAATTAAAAAAAATCATAAACCACTATGCTTGATAAAAATAAAGGTAAAATTCATAACATAATATAGATAAAGTGTATTTAACAACACCAATAAATGCATACATGATAATCAAAGCACATCTAGCCCAAGGATGTAGAAAATGGGGCAACAGGGCCCTGCGCGGTGGCGCAAGTGGTTAAGTCCTCGCCTTGCACGCCCAGGATCCCATATGGGCGCCAGTTCTAGTCCCGGCAGCCCCGCTTCCCGTCCAGCTCCCTGCCTGTGGCCCGGGAAAGCAGTTTAGGACGGCCCAAAGCTTTGGGACCCTGCGCCCGCGTGGGAGACCCGGAAGAGGTTCCTGGCTTCGGATTGGCATAATATCGGCCGTTGCGCTCACTTGGGGAGTGAATCATTGGACGGAAGATCTTCCTCTCTGTCTCTCCTCTCTGTATATCCACCTTTCCAATAAAAAAATAATAAAAATAAATCTTTAAAAA
>NW_024466505.1:0-1052 GCF_017591425.1 Ochotona curzoniae
CAACAGAGCTGATCAAAAGTGAACTTCTCTGTGTCACAAGATAACCAAGTTCTCTTCAACTGAACAAAAAGAAAAAAAAATTCCTGATGTGCACATGAAAAAAAAAATCAAGTGACACACAGAGGAACCCAATCAAACTCACAACTCATGTCTCAGAGGAAACACTACCGGCCAGAAGAGAATGGAGTGACATACTCCAGATTCAAAAATGGAAAAATTGTTAGCCCAGAATAACGTATCCTGCAAAGCTCTCCTTTCTCTTTGAAAACAAAATAAACTTCTTCCACAGTGAAGAAAAACTCCAAGAATTTGCCTCTTCTAAACCTGCCCTGCAAATGATACTCAAATCAGAGAACAACCTGTCTCTAAAATAACGGGACCAAACTGCCACCTATCCATATTAATTCTGAATGTAAATGGTTTAAACTCATCAGTCAAATGTCATAGATTAGAGGACTATATATGTAAAAAATAATAATAATAAAGTCTATCTGTTGCTTACAGGAGAACCATCTTACCAACAGAGATCAGTGGAACCAGTGAAAGAATGAAAAAACATATTCCAAGCAAATTATAAACAAAAACATGTGGGTTACTAATTCTTATATCAGATGATATAGACTTTTATGTGAAAAGCATTAAAAGAGATGAAGATGGACACTACATAATGATCCAAGGATCCATTCAGCAAGAAGAAATCACATATCTAGGCACCAATTGGCAAAGCATTTAGCTACATGAAACAAATATTAGTGGATTTTTTTTACTTTTTTAAACTACTATTATCATTTTATGATACAGTTCCATAGTTTCTGGGGTTTCCCTTATCCCCTCTCCAATCCCCAGTCCCCCTCTACTGAGTGCCCCTATTTTATTACTATAGTATAGTTTTTCATAAACAGTCATAGGTCCATCATTGCAGGCATGGACAATGGCAGAGAGTCTAGCATCCTATTGTCAAGATATAGTTAGCAGTTTAATTGGGAATCCATCTTTGATCTTAAAGTAGAAATGCATACTGCATTGTATCCTTAAATATGGATATGATAGCT
>NW_024466506.1:0-125640 GCF_017591425.1 Ochotona curzoniae
ACAAGAAGCATGATAGAAAATAGTCCAGAATAGGCCATGGAAAGTTTTCCAATGGGCATACATTTGGCATGGGTTGGGGGCAGACCAGGCTGAATCAGCTCATGTCATCCACTGGCAAATCTGAGCACCAGAACAGAGTGTGGGTCAAGCCAGGTTTTGGGTGCAACAACAACCAGTGCACAATACAGAATTCCAAAATGAGGTTACCTGTACCGGATGTGATTGCAGCACCCAACCAGCACATATGAGAACCAGGAAGAGAGGGGGCAGAGCCAGAAGGGGGAATATAAGAGACTATGAGCTGGGATGGGGTCAGACCAGACTAGGCAGGGCTACAACACCTGTGGGCCTCATGTGAGCTAGATTAGGGAAAATCAGGCTGGGCTGATTGTTCCTACTGATGCTAACTACAATTAGAGTGGATGAAGGTTGTTTGGGCTTAGGCACAGCATCAGCTGGCAGAAGCTGGCACTGGGGGCTAATTTTGTCAAGTCAAACCACAGAACCACCTGAAGAGTACATAATGCGGGAGTGGGAGTGGCCTGGGAGGGAAATAGTGGACACCTCCCTCTTGGGCTACCACTCCCACAGAAGGGAACAAAGCCTAGTACAGGGGCTGGGGTGGCTAGACAGAGTTACCCAAAAACATCCATGAGTTCTGGATAGTTGAGCTGGTTAGATGGAACTAGGCTTTAATACCCATTGACATGTACAAGAGCCTAATGGGATGTGGGACAGACTGGACTAGTGTGCTACACATAGTGGCAAACCAGGGTAGGGCGTCCGCCTGGTGGGGATTATTGTGCGTTGCTCTGACTAGGCTGCTCTCCCACTGGTTTATGTGAGGGCTGAGTATGTGCTGGGCAAAACCAGGCTGGACTGCAACACCCAGTGGTTCCAGTGGAAGTCGGGGCTGGAAGCAGAACCAACCCAGCAATTGCAACCCCCAGCTGATTGGGGTGATGGACTGTTCTGGGCCCTGTACTTGCAAGTACATACAAGAATCTGGTCTGGACACCTCAGACAAAGTTTCTTTGGGGATCCTCCTAATCGAACTGCCAGACTCAGAACCCTACCCATGAAAAGACAGAGCACAGAATGAGTCAATCAACCACCTCAGCTATATGTTGGTGGTGAAAAACTGGGCAAACGGAAACTCTTGGATGGACCATGTCAATCAGCGGAGTCTTCAATGACCTTGTCATGTTCGGAGTGGCGAGATTGGCAGTGACTCATAATTGTTGAACTATCAAAAGCACTTGAGTGAGACCATGCCTCACATTGGGGACCTGGGGTGGGTGGGAGACTGGGTGGGAGTTCTCCCTTAAAATCCCCTTTTAGGGGGAGGGAGAGCAGAGAAATCTTACATCACCCGAGAAGGTGTGAGGAAGACGGGAAGTATAACCTATCAGGATCATAACTGGTAACTCATAGACAACAGACTAAAATCAGAATTAGACAATAGCAAAACTACGAAGGCATATGGGGGGATTCAGGAGCAATTCCAACAACCTCTTAACAGGAGGTCATATGCACAGAGCAGAGGGGGGACCCCAGACTGGAGCAGGCAGACAGGAAGAGGAATGTATCCCAACTCTGAAGACTCCTAGATCCTCACCAAGGACTATCAGTACGAGCTCCGAGGACTACATCCCAACTGCCAAGGAGACCACGGGGAATTGGAGTGCCTTCAGAGGCCAAGAACTCTGAGGTCACCCATCTCCATTTGGATCTCCCACATGGGATGGAAGAAGCCCATACTTCTGCCTTGCAGGATCCAAGGTCATCGGAACGACAACCAAGAGCACTGAGGGTCCGCAGAAACAAAACAGTAAACTTCCTTCGGGACTAGGGAGAGGAGCTTTCTCTGGTTCTTGCCTGGTTCTGACTTTGGGTTCCCACTCTCTCTCATAATGACCATCAGGATCACTCCAGAAACCCCTCAAAACAAACTAACAAATAAACAAACAAAAAACCCCGAGAATAGATAGAGAACGAAAAGGAAAGCTTAGAAACAGGAAACGGGCAGTGAGGATGCACTTATAATCCACTGGGCAGAACACAAAGATTATTTACTCCTCACTAGGGTATTGAAGATTTCTCTGCACACCCCTCCTAAAACCGTTCACCTAAACTGTTGACATATGTCTTGTTAGAGTTATAGAGTTAGACTACCTGAAAAACAGCCAGGTTCTGCAAAATCATGCTTCAACGCTATGAACTGCTAAATACTAAAATTAAAATAGACATGAGACAGCTGAATAGTAATCTATAGCCATTTTAAGGTGTATAGAACCCAGCTGTATATAAACTAATAATTGCAATGTCAATGTAGAAGTCATAGGATGTGGTTCAGAACTTGCACTCTTTTCTCTCTCTCTCTCTCTCTCTCTCTCTCTCTCTTTTAACATGCTGGTTATACAATACCATGTCAACTAATTCCATTACGTTATAAATTGTTACTGATGTAATGTCGGGGCTTTTAATTGATTGGGATGATACTCTGTTGGCTCCACCTTCAGACCAGAGACTGTCTCCCCATGAAACTGTTGAACTTATCTGGACAATTAGATGCTGGACTCTATGCTCTGTATATGCTTGCAGGGAAAAAATCTCAACTGAATTTGACCTGTGGTAATGCAACAAGATGGAAGAATCCACCATGGGGTGGAGGGAGCGGGTTTTGGGGAGGGGAGGGGGGAATCCCAGTGCCTATAAAACTGTCGCATGATGCAATGTAATCAATTTTTAAAAATCCCCTTTTACCTCAGATACATGAAGGAAACAATATGGAAATAATATTCTCACCCATTAAAAAAAGAGTGTAGGGCCCGGCGCTGTGGCGCAGTGGTTAAGGTTCTCACCTTGCATGCCCGGGATCCCATATGGGCGCTGGTTCTATCCCAGCAGCCCCACTTCCCTTCCAGCTCCCTGCCTGTGGCCCGGGAAAGCAGTCGAGGACGGCCCAAAGCTTTGGGACCCTGCACCCATGTGGGAGACCCGGAAGAGGCTCCTGGCTTTGGATTGGCATAGCATCGGCCGTTGCGCTCACTTGGGGAGTGAATCATCGGACGGAAGATCTTCCTCTCTGTCTCTCCTCTCTGTATATCTGACTTTCCAATAAATAAATAATAAAAAAAAAAATCTTAAAAAAAGAGTGTATATATAAATAATTTATTGTTCTCAATATGATGTTAAATTTCACATGCTCTATTATTTTAAATGGTTGTTGTATACTCAGTAATGAAAATGGACCAGAAAAAGAAAATTGTGAATTTCTTGTGAAATATTTATTTTTGTAAGAGGATGTCTGCATTGCCTTGGAGTAGAAAAAATGCAAAAAAAATTACAGAATTAAGAAATGAGTCATTAATATGATGATATCTGAATTAGTTGAGCCAAAGTTATTATATTATTAAAATTAACAATATAAAACTGCCAAGTTCTAATTGGAATAACCTGATTTTTAAATAAGTAAATTTTGCCTCTAAATATTAACAATTGCTTTGACATATTTGAGTGGATCACTCTATAAGCATAAAAATCTGATGTGTAACCTATAAAACATAAATATAATCTATAACCTGATTAAATGGGTAAATGTCATTTTGTGCTCGTTTGCATATTTGTCATGTTTGTTTTCTCTGACTTTGGCATTTCCAGATAGGGCCCTGGAGATCTCAAAAAAATAAAGGTCAAAATATTGTCTTTCTTTTGATTGTTTTTTAATAAAGGTATTGGGTTATGGATGGATTGCATGCAAATTATTACTAAGATGTGAAAGCATGTCATGTCATTCAGACTAAAAATAATTTTACTTTTTTTTAAAGATTTATTTTTATTTGGCCCTGACCCAGACCCTGAGATGAGACAAAGAAAAAAACTACAAACATCTATATGGGCTGCAGATATGCCTTTGCACTGCCTATATCCATGGGGCCCCTTATCAAGAAAGAAGACTTACAAAGCAAACAAAGAAGTTGCATAGAAACCAGTGGGGACCCTTCAGATGCTCCTAGTTCTACAGGAATGAACACTGCCACAGACTCCCCAATATGAGTGAACAAATGGATCTCAAATGAACTCACAGAACAGAGACTGACTCAAAAGGATGGAGACACATACCTGATGAAAAATCGTATTGCTGGAAGCATTGGGACTGAGTTTGCATAGAGTCACCATTACATTGTAAGAGCTTAGATTTTGCTTCTGTATATTGCTTTCTGCAGAGCAAGAGTAGAGCCATGTTAGAATAAATATAGAAAAGTTATTTCATGAAGCAAGTAAAAGTTTCAGTTTCCCAGACATGAACAAGGCAGCTGCAGGAATAAAAGAGATAAGGTAGCAAGGCCGGAGCAGCAAGGCCAACACAAGAATGTAGTGGATAAGAAAGGGAGGCATAACAGTCTGAGAAAGTGCAGACTGTTATGCCAAGCCAAGGGAGCCCTGGCGCTGTCTAATCTTAAAGTAAAATGCTAGCTGTTATGCGAAGTTTGCGGTTTTGTCCTTTAAAAAGGTGCTTTAACCTGCTTGGGGCGCGCAGACTCCTGGGTGTCTCCAGAGACTCTGTCGCCCATTCGCGAATGATCAATAAAAATCCTCATGCTTTTTACAGCCTCTGCTTTGTGACTTGTCTTTCCGAAAGGAGTGGCTCCCCTTCCACGGGGTTGGACTCTCCCCGAGTCTAACAACATCACTGGACTAAAAACTCTCAACAAGTCTCACTTTGCTGTCAGTGCTCCATCTGGATAAAGCCAGGACCATGAGGTAAGTCACTTCCAGGAACTGGATTATGAGGTAGCTCTCCAGAAAAATATTGGGAAATTGATTGCACTGAAATCCTACTGGGGGAAAATATGGGAACCAGTACCTCCTTGAACTAAGACACCTTCTCTGGCTCGATAGAGTCATTCTCCATCAACACAGAAACAGCTCAGTAGTAGCCAAGAAGTTAGTTAAAACTGCCCCCCAATTTGGCCTTCCTCTAACCATGGGGTTTAACAATGTCCTGACACTCATCATTCAAATCACACAATTGTTAGCATAGGTCTTAAATATTAATTAGAAATTACACTGTGCATATAGGCCTTAGAGTTCAGGACAAAAAGGATAAATATAACCTTAAAGGAAACTTTAAATAAATTAAAATTAGAAACGCAAAAGTGAATGAGCCTCCTTCCCTTTGCCCTCCTGTGAGCCCATTGTATCCCATATGCACAAGACTTCACCCTGTGTGATATCATGTCTAACAGGCAACCATCTATAGTCCCCAAGTATGGAGATGACAAATTGGCTGAGTTAAATAATGATTCCATCCTTATGTCATTAAAGACTCTATAAGTTGTCCTTCAGCAGACTCATAGCCTGGTAAAGGCAGCATATCCAGAAACATAAGGAGAGTATCTCACTCCAATTCTTTTTTTTTTTTTTCAGATTTTATTTTTATTGGACAGGTGGATATACAGGGAGGAGAGACAGAGAGGAAGATCTTCCATCCAATGATTCACTCCCTATGTGAGTGCAACGGCTGATTCTATGCCGGTCCAAAGCCAGGAGCCTCCTCCAGGTCTCCCATGCAAGTGCAGGGTCCCAAAGCTTTGGGCCGTCCTCAACTGCTTTCCCAGGCCACAGGCAGGGAGCTGGAAGGGAAGTGGGGCTGCTGGGATTAGAACTGGCGCCCATATGGGATTCCGGGCGTGCAAGGTGAGGACCTTAACCACTGTGCCACTGCACCAGGCCCCTCCAATTCTTGTGAACACCAGCCTGCAGACTTGGTGTGGATTAAGAAACAAAAGCCTGACACCCTGAGCCACACTGAACTGGACCCCTGCCAGTAAGTTTGACTTATACTCCAACTGTAGCAAAATTTGCAGAAAAAATGTCACTGGAGTCACCACACAGACTCAATCCTGGAAAAATGGGCTGTAAAGGCTGCGGACGACCTCCTAAAGATAAGGCTTTCTTGAGAGACTTTCTAATACTTGTAATTCTGTTAATTCTAACTTCTCATAGGACAGAGGGAATGGGCTCTCCCTGCACCAACTAGTTAATTATACTTAAGGAATAAGACTTCTGTGTCTTTGGGTTGAACCCTTAAGTGAAATTTACCCTGGCTTACTACTTTCCTCTTCGTTAGCCCTCTAATATTAATGTTTCAAGGAGAAATTGTAGGCCTGTGTGTTATAAACTGTTTAACAAATGTATAACTGACTATGTCCAGGCAGCAAAGCTCATGATACCAAGGACCCACTCTCAATATATTAATAATCAGAACAAGGAGTCTATGATTTGGCTCTACAGGAGGAAAATTAAACAATAGGGAATGTGACAGGTTGAAAATTATAGAGTGAGTGTTTCCCATGGTCACAAGAGGGGTTAGACTGACCCTTGTCCCCTAGAAAGGAGCAAGAAGTTAGGTATTCCTATGAAGAGAGCCCCATGAAAAGAGAAGCCCATGAAAGGAGAAATCAGGTCATGGAAATTGAACATAATAAAGAATTGAAAAATGGAGCCAAAATTTTCAAACATTAAGTAAATCAATTATGTGGCTAGCTTAGAATCCTCCCTAAACTCTTTGGCCCAGGTAGACCTCGAACACAGCCTGAGACCCAACCTATTGTACTTTAAGCAAGTAGGCCATTGAATGACCCTGAGAAAAACCTGCTGTTTCTATGCAAATCACACTGGAATAACTAAAAGTAGTCTCTCTCTAGACAGAAATCAACTCAAGGGGAAAAAAAAAAAAGCAAAGAGAAGATCAACAAAATTGGTTTGAGAGTTTCTTCTCCTAGTCACCTTGACTTACCATGTTAATCACAGCCTTATGATTTTGCTCTTAGGATGGCTAGTAGGCTGTAGTATAATTAATTGCAGGGCTAAATATATGAAAAAGCATTAATACTGCTAAATTTATGGTCCCCAGGTCTCATTATAACTCCATTTCTGTGAATGACAATGAGTCAAAGGTTTGACTCTATTTACTAGGAAAGAGTTAGAATGTGAAATCCTGTCACAAAATGGAGTCACTTTGGTTCAGGTCTACATACGTTTGCTAACATGATCTTTATGCTTCTTTTCAAAATGCTTTTCCAGTTTTTTGCTTTTTGGGTCAGATCACTAGGCTAACGTGTCCTGCTAGCAATCATCAGTTCCAGAAATCTGTATTATATGATTGATTCACTCATTGTTCCCATGGCTGCCTCTTGTCGCTGCCAATGCCCACCCATTGTCCCCAAGGAAGACCCTGTGATTGCCATAGCCTACCCATTGTCCACCCATTGTCCTCATGGCAACCTCCTGTAGCTGCTCAACTCACATGGTTCCCACGGCTATATAACTCTTTCTATAAAATTCATCTAACTCCCACCTTGAAAGGAATGCTGTCGGCAGCCAGTCTGTTTACCTGTCTGCTCAATAAATTTTGCTGCTGATCAGAGTTGTATGGGGTGCACTTTTTGGCAGAGTGACTCAGCCTAGATGCACCAAAATAAGCATATGACATATAACCCTAGCAATGCAGGATTATTGAGAATGTTTCCCCTGGGGACAGATGCAGACTTGGCTGCATCTTGTCACAACCACACTCCATATTACAGTGTAAATGTGGACATGCAGATAGCCAACAAACAGAAAATACAAGGCCTGAGACTCCACCTTGAAGCAGCACTAGAGAAATCGATCAACAAAGCAAACAGTATCCTACAAAATTGAAACCAATCTTCCACAAATTGGCAATTGGACCGTATCCAACAAATGGAAAGCAGCAGCCTAAGAATGTCTCTTGAACAAAAGCCAAATACTTAAATAACTTCTTGAATCCATTTTTACAATCATACCAAAAATACATTGAATAGAATAAAAGTTTAAGTCTTAGCATTGTTAATCTCATCCAGATTGTAACAAATAAACCTACAACATACAACACAACATAGCATTATTGAAAATGTTTACTAAGTGATTGTATGCAAATAAGGTTGCCTCTTCTGAACAGGATCCAGGCATACAGTGGAAATGTCATCATGGAAACAGCCAACAAGCAGAAAACACAAGGCCTAAGTATCTACTAGAAGCCTAACTAAATCAGCCAGTTGATCTAACAAGAAATAAATAAGTAATAAAAAGGATACCTATATAATCTAAGCCATGAATTAACAAATTCACATGATGACTGGATCCAAAGGAGGAAGAATTACAATTTTTGGATTAACACAATGCACCAGGTGAAAACACAACATGTTATTCCCTTAAAAAAGAGGCAGGTATATTGGCAAGAGACTAGAGGAGTAGGAAATGAGACTAACTCAAAGCAAAATGCAATCAAATAAGACATATGTATGTCAGATCTGTAACACCCATGGCATAATGAACCACATGGGTGGAGAACATAAGAAGTGTGTGGGAGATGGTTATGGATGTTTGACACTCATAGAATTGCCTCTCAGCTGCCACAGGTTGTATTAAGCTCCAGATCACAGTGACATCACTGCCACTTGCATGGGTGAGTTGAACCAACAAGAAGGTGATAGCACACCAACTTTGGTGGGCCATGATTAAGTGAGATGTCAAAGCTCTGAACTTGAGCCTCTGCCTCGGCTGTCATTCTTGCTTCAGTCACATAACCCATTGTGCTGTTCTGGTGACAGGGAGCATTCTGATTGGCTGCATCACTGAAGTCACAGGGCACTATGGTCATACAAGCTGTCCAATCAGTAGCTGCCTGTTCATAATAGCCCAGAATTCTGCAGCCTCAGCATTCTAGAAATGCCCTGGTGAGAAAGGCTCCTGCTGGAGACAGATGGTAAGCGGCTCAAGTTCTGTTTTCTGTGGTTTTTCTCCCCACATGCATGACAGGGAGGATGTTCAGCTTCCATGGAAGTCAGCAGATCGTGAGTGTAAGGGGCTGGGTGTCCCAGAAATATGAGTGTGCGAATCTGCTGAAAATGTTGTGAAGCCTGGGGCTTTTTCAACACTCGTACTATGCAAGCGTTTCACTTTTCCATCAATGAGGATCTTCATGGATCCAAATTGATCCTAGTTCTCCATTAGAGTCTTGCATCCAAGCTGAGCTTCTCCCCAAGAAGTGCAGTCCAGACGACTTTGCTAATCAGCAAACTTTATTCAGGAAGCAGGTAAACTAACCAGCTGGAGTCAACTCTCCTTTCCTTTAGAGAGTGACCCCAATGTGAGAGTTAGAAGGCCTTTTATGTAAAGCATTATACAGTCATGGGAAGCAAGTAAGTTGGGCCGTCACAGGAGGCTACCCCGGGAACAACTAGTGAGATCCATATCCACTCATTTGCCTAACATGTGAAAGTTTTGGCTCCCAGTTATGAGGGCAGCCCCTCCCAGAGCTGTGGAACCAGTTATTCCCAATCTAACCATAATGGGTACTAGGGCAGTGGCAGCCCTCTTTTTTTCTGTGGGCCAGTTCCTAGTGTATTCTTCTCCCTTCCCCCAAATAGTAGTATATTCAGGGAATTATGTGGACAAGGGTACCCATTCTTTGTTGGTGTGTGATAATCCTGTCCTTGAAAGGCAGGAGGTGATTCCTAAGCTACAAGTAAACCATGATCCTTGTGGAGCTACTAAGTAACTATTATCTCCAAGGTCCCCAAGAATGAGTTTGTACAGTTGGCTCCATAAATTTTGGTAGAGGGAGTTACCGATATTAAGCTCAGTATTTAAGAAATAGGTAACTCATCCTTCAAGATCCCCAAGAGTGAGCTTGGGTTCTTTACCCCACCAGCAAAGCCCCTGGGCATGGGTTTGTTCAGCACTTACATTGTGGATATGTTGGGGTAGTTGTTCTACAGTGCTATTCGTGACAATACCTACATAATACGGTGGTTCAGTGTTGACACATGGCCAACAATCCCGGCTGTCACTGGAATTTGTTGCATTAACAAAAAGAAAATCTGAGTCTCACATACTTAAGACAGATCTATGTGGGTAATTGACTTACCTTCTATGGGTGATTTGTTGCTTTCAGTGCTGTAATTTGCCCTATGGAAGAGGTACCTGAAGCCTAGGATAGTGCCACAGGCACATGAGGTATAATCTCTCTATTGGTGCCAATTGAGTTGGTTGGCATTTTAGGACAGTAACATTGTATGGTATATATTGCCTCTGGGTCCCAACAGTAATACATAGTCACAAACCCCATGTGCATCCTGTGTTCCAGATGCAATCTTGTAGGTTTTTTTTTTTTTTTTAATTTGTATAACTATGGGGTTACATTTACCTATTTTACAAGGTCCCAGAGTTGTTTCTCTTTTAAAGGCAATATAACTGTCTGGGATTCGAGACGCCAGGAGGCTATTGTTTTGCAGCCCAATGCGCAGTAGTAATAGTCCCCAGTACCTCCACAGTATGCGTTTTCATTATCAGGGCATACGTAAAACAGGGCATTAAAAAAATTGTTGTTCCATGCCTTTCCTCCCACACACATAGAAGATTATTTGTAGACTATTCCAAACTTTTCCAAACAGCTGGCAGAGAACTGACCGATATGTACGGGCCCCATAGGTGGGTACCTGCTTAACTACAGTCCCACCCTGTGTTTTTCTTAACTCCCAAATATAGTTAATCAATTGATGTAGGGAATGCGACATAGACCCATCCATCCTATTTCTATTTAAGATCAACAACATTAATATTACAAACATAGGTGCTAAAGAGTTTCTTTGATAGGTCGGATCTTTAGTGGGTCCCAAGGGTGTCTGATGATTCTCCATTTCTTACCTGATGTTTGAGGATCTGTGACCATCGCCACATGCTAAAGTGGGCTTAGTGTCCTGTGGTTTGTGGTCATTACTAGCTGCTCCCTGGAGCGGGTGTCCTTTTCAACCTGGCAGTGGTGATTCGATACCTCGTTCCCATCTACCTTAATGGCTGTTGGAGTGGTTAGGATCATAGCACATGGTCCTTTCCAGAATGGCTGCAGGGCTTCAGTTTGATGTCTCTTGAAACAAACCTGGTCAACTCATCAGAAACAAGGTGGTTGGACTGGAGGTGGCCGGAAAGCTGCCTCCAGGTCAGACATCAGTTCCTTTTGGATTTTCTGGAAAGCCTACAAGGAACTTAAAAGCTGATCATGACAGATAATTTGCAGGGCTCCCCTATCTTGGGCAAAATAGGTGGGGACTCCCAAACATGGTCTCAAAAGAAGTGAACTGTTTAATGCTGGAGTTATATCTTGTTCTAAATAGGACAAAAGCCAGCATGCCCACACAATTTTCACCAGTCTCTAGGGATAGTTTTACCAAGGTCTGCTTTAGAGGCCAGAGCTTTGGGGTCTATAATCACAATGTAATTTCCAATTTATTCCCAAAGCTTGGGCTATTCCTTGTAACACGTGGACAATAGTCAGGGCTATGAACTGAGCCTTTATGAAGAGGCAGCCCACACCTAGCAGTAATCTCATGTAATAATCGTTCAGCAGTCACCGTTGCAATTTCAGTCTTAGTAGGGAAAACTTCTTCCCATCCTGGGAAAGTATCTATAAACACAATAAGTTTATATCCATATTTTCTTGGCTCAATTTCAGTGAAATCAACTTCCCAAAACCTCCCTGGCTCTGTTCCGCGATTATTGATTGCAGTTTTGTTGTTGGCCGTGGCCCTGGGTTAACCTGGAAACAAATCACACAATGTTCTACCACTCCTTCCATCGATGCATTTAGTCCTCGCACCCTAAGTCTTTTTCTGAGGAGCTTGGCAAGCTTTGTTTTTCCTAAGCATGTGGTTTGATGGAATTGCTGAGCCAGATGTTGCTCCAAGGCTTTTGGAAGAAACATCCTACTGCCCGGATCTTGGTACCAGTTCTGTTCTTGCTGCCTGGTTCCCCTCTTTTCTTGTATCTATACCAAAGCTTTGGAAGAATATGGATCTGAGGGAAGAATTTAGCAAATAGAGGGAGTATGGCAGTTAGCCTCCTGGCCGCTTCTCGGTAGCCGTGTCATCAAGGCAGTTTCCCTTTTGGTGTCCAGTACAGTATTATCACAAAGGAAGTGGGAACCAACTAACAGCTAATAGGTCGTGAGAATTTCGTCTTTGTTTCTTTTGCCTTCATCTGTAAGGAGGCCTAATTGCCGGTAGATGGCACCATATACATGAGCTGTAGCAAAGGCATTCACATACAGATTACATACTGTGGGAAGCCATGATGCATGAAATCAGTGTGAATCTGAGCAGTAATGGTGGCAGCTGACACATAAACTCCACCTGCAAGAGGAACTCCAAAACTCTGATGTTAGACAATTCTTTTGTCTCTGAGATATGCCTCCCAGTCTTGGGTGTTTTCGACCAGCAGTCCCCAAGACTACTCAGGGCCATGACAATGGTGTAGCTTGGCTGCAGAACCACCAGAGACAAGCTGGTGAGGGATGTCCATTTATTGGAAAGATCATACAAGCATACATACAGTGGAGAGGGGAAGGCAGAAGGGTGGTCTCGATAATACTCCCACCCTACACTATTATTTTAACTGGCGAGCAGGCATGCCTATCTCTCTGGACACTCTAACCAAGTCACCAGTTACATTCTGTAAGCAGGGTTGGGAGCTTAATGTTTTAGGTCATGTGCAGGTAGACCAAGATATGCTAGCACCTGGGCTGAAAGCTATGCCTTTGGACATCATCATTACATGTGACTGGTAAATATGATGGTTACATTTCACTTCTTAGAGTTGCTTATCAGGGAAATTCTAGCACAGCTTCGCAGGGACAGAGAAATTGAGATACAGCCTACTACTCGGGATGCCTGCCCAGTGAACTGGCCAAGATGGAGTCTCTGTTAGCTGAAGTCACTGCCAGGGCTTTGCCTTGGAGACACAGTGGGCCATGTGCCTATGGAGTCCTGCATGGAATAAGCAGGCAGAGATGCAGGAGCCATCTGCCATACTTCTTATTCAAGGAGAGACAGTAGCCAAATAGGATCCACATTTGGCCAGATATCACAAGAGAATCCTGCCTTTGGACAAGATTCATCCTTCAAATCTAGGTCTTTATCACTACAACTGCCACATGCATCAGTCGATATCTGTGAATCCAATATAATTTTGTAATAGGATGAGGAATTTTGAGATTCTAAAAAAGATAAATATGGAATTGACAAAGGTAGTATTTCAAACAAGTGTTACACATTGAACATTTATTATCAACATTAAATCTGAAAGCAGCATTCAAATTTAACACCTCACAACACAGGGAGATCACATACAAATTGCATCTTAATTATTTTAGCAACAAATAACCCCACTTCTGAAATGATACGCCTCATGTTTACTGAACATTTGCTGAGATTTTCAAAGCATGTTTCCACATCCATTGCCCTTTTACAATGCTTTATATTTGCACTCTTGCTAATGGTTGCTTTTTCATTCACTTTATAAGCTCTGACACACAATAATAATAGGTTTATAGTAGCTACTCTTTCTGTTTACATGCGTTTGTAGTGCTGAGGTCTGTGACTCTGCTAACAGTTGACTTCAGAAAAATGATTTTTCAATGCAGTAGGTTTGCCCATTTCTGTGAATATGCTAATTACTGAAGCATGTATGCTTTCCACTGTGCTCAAAATGTTTGTGTATGAATTTTAACACACATGCTATACATTCATGCCTTCCCATGTAAATTCTGATGTTTAATTAAACTTGACTGCCTGCAACAGGAGTTTCAACTTACTACATTCATGTACTTCTTATCCTGATTGGATTCTCTGATGTCAAATGAAACCTGTTTGGTAAGTAAAGGCTTTAAGATACACATTACATTCATAAGGTTTCTCCCCTATGTGGATGCTCTGATGCCTAATGAGGTTTGACCTACGAATAAAAGCTTTTCCACACTCACTACATTCATAAGGTTTTTCACCTGTGTGCCTTCTCTGATGACAAATTAAACCTGACTGGTTGCTAAAAGCTTTTCCACACTCACTACATTTATAAGGTTTTTCCCCAGTGTGGATTCTCTGATGCCTAACGAGGTTTGACCTACGAATAAAAGCTTTTCCACACTCACTACATTCATAAGGTTTTTCACCTGTGTGCCTTCTCTGATGACAAATTAAACCTGAATGGTTGCTAAAAGCTTTTCCACACTCACTGCATTCATAAGGTTTTTCCCCAGTGTGGATTCTCTGATGAATAACGAGGTGTGACCTACGAATAAAAGCTTTTCCACACTCACTACATTCATAAGGTTTTTCACCTGTGTGCCTTCTCTGATGACAAATTAAACCTGACTGGTTGCTAAAAGCTTTTCCACACTCACTACATTCATAAGGTTTTTCCCCAGTGTGGATTCTCTGATGCCTAATGAGGTGTGACTTATGAATTAAAAGCTTTCCCACACTCACTACATTCATAAGGTTTTTCTCCTGTGTGCCTTCTCTGATGACAAATGAAACCTGACTGGTTGCTAAAAGCTTTTCCACACTCACTGCATTCATAAGGTTTTTCCCCAGTGTGGATTCTCTGATGCCTAACAAGGTGTGACCTACGAATAAAAGCTTTTCCACACTCACTACATTCATAAGGTTTTTCACCTGTGTGCCTTCTCTGATGACGAATGAAATCTGACTGGTTGCTAAAAGCTTTTCCACACTCACTACATTCATAAGGTTTTTCACCTGTGTGCCTTCTCTGATGTGTAATGAGGTGTGCCCTACGAAAAAAGCATTTTCCACATTCACTACATTCATAAGGATTTTCTCCAGTGTGCATTCTCTGATGTGATATAATGCTTGACTTATCAGAAAAAGCTTTCCCACACTCACTGCATTCATAAGGTTTTTCCCCAGTGTGGATTCTCTGATGCCTAATGAGGTGTGACTTATGATTAAAAGCTTTCCCACACTCACTACATTCATAAGGTTTTTCTCCTGTGTGCCTTCTCTGATGACAAATTAAACCTGACTGGTAGGTAAATGTTTTTCCACACTCATTACATTCATAAGGTTTTTCACCTGTGTGCCTTCTCTGATGACAAACCAAGCTTGACCGTCGGGTAAACGTTTTTCCACACTCACTACATTCATAAGGTTTTTCCCCACTGTGGATTCTCTGATGCCTAACGAGAGATAATTGCTGCTGAAAGGCTTTTCCATGCTCTGTGCATTCATACAGATTCTCTGCACTTTGAACGATATGATCTCTAATGAGTTCTGACTTCTGGTCCATGTTTTCTTTGCATTCACTGGACACATACAAATTATCTCCTTTGTCAGTTCTCTGCTTGGTGGTAAGGCAAGGTTTATAATAGCCAACATGAATTGCTTCTCCCACACTAACAGGCTGCTGATTACATGGGTCTTTGGTATAAACTTGCTCACACGGAAGGACTATCTTCTCCCCGCTGAAAGCCTTCTCCTTCCCATTGTGTTCAAAGGACTGCTGACATATGTGGATCTTGTCAAGATGACTGAGATTTTTCTCACCCTCGAGGTTATTCTCAAGAACATTAGAGGCATGCTTCTTTTCAAATGGCATTTCATCAGGCTTCCTGTGGGATAAGAGGATTTAAAATAAACTATGATGTCATGTCCTCTCTCTCAAAAGGCATCAGATCTCTGAGCCCCTCCTGGGAGTTGCTTTCCTCCTCCCCTCTTCCAAGTTTAACTGGTCAATTAACAAGTAAAAATCTGACTAGTTTCCATTTTCTGTTTCTATACTATGTTAAAGGAAAGATTCACTGAGCTTTCCTGGTAACATTTAGTTTGGTACATGATATGGGACTTGAACAAGAATTTTGGCTCTTAAACAAGACCTGTGAGGGTAGACTTAGCAAAGAGGAGACTCCACATGGTTTGTACTGAACCTGTGGATATGACATGCTTCTGAAAAACATGAACACACCCACGTACCCACATAATCCACAGCCACTACCTAGCTACAGCTAAACCTCCAGATGGATTGTATTAGGAAAGGCCATAGACACAGCAACATGAAGTGGAATTGCGGAAAGACTAGACTGAGCCAGACTGCAAAACATGTTGGTGGAAAATGAGTTAAGGCAAGCCATGGCAGCCAGGGGGGTGTTGGTGCTGGACTCACGATGCCTGTGTGCAGGAGATCCACTGGGGCACTGGTAACCTTGTCTGGGTTATGAATCCCAGTGGCTGCATGTGTGGTGGTTTCTGTTGCTTAGCCTGTGTCCTTGGCTGGTCAGTGCAATGATTCCTGGGTCTGCGAGTCCTGGGACTAGAGGGTGTGGCTGGCCTCAGGTCACCTGGCTTGGATACTTTACATGCCTGCATGGTGGTGCTAGCTCTGTGAGCGCTGAGGGTAGGGCTCCACTGGCTCAGCATCGACTGGCTCAGGTCCGGTAAGAACTGGTACTCCTCAGTTGAAAAGGAGTATTGCAAAACTGGCCTGGATCCACCTGGAGATGGCAGTCCACTTAGGCCTGGAAAGTACATCTGGACCACCCAAGAGAAAGGAGGAGAGAACAGAGTGAATAACTACCCCAGCCAAATGATGACAGCAAATATCTGGGTGAATGGAGACTCTAAGGTTAACCATGTTGGCCAATCAACATTGAAAGGGTTCCCTCTTGCTTGAATCAGTGACATGGACCTCATTTCAGAACTATCAGAACCACTGGGAACCTTGGTGGGTGTGCCACATTGAGACCCTGGTGTGGTATCAGGGGTCCAGTACCCATCCTTAAGTACTAGGATGGTTGGGAGGCCTGGTATAGCTTCTCTGAATATCATTTAACCCTGTTCTAAAACAGGGAGGAAAAATAGAAAATTTGGAAATGATCACACCAATTTCTTTTTAATGATCTAATACACACACACACACACACACACATTGAGTGCAATTAAATCACACACACACACATAATACACAGAAACCCAACTCATGAAAAAATGATTAAGTTGCATTCCCCTGGTTCTACCCACCTCATGATTTTGGAGGTGGGTGGAAGCTAAGCCTGCTTTGTTCCCAAGGTATCCACTCCCAGTGTACTCACCCGAAAGGGTGAAGCCTTTTGAGCCCAGGCAGGTCAAGGCCCAGCTCATCACATAGTCATAGTAGCTGACCTGTGGTCCCAAGCATGGACTCCAATCTGGCTTGGGTCTTCCCAGGAACAGCAAGTGTACATGAGGACAGAGAAAATATCTAGTTTCTACTAAATACCAGTTGATCACATTCAGGTGGTGGATACAGAAACTGAATCTCAAAGTCATTTTTTTTAAATTTATCTTTTTGGAGAAAAAGAAATTTTATTTGCAAGGTGGTCATGTGAGCAGGGGAAGAGGAGGGAAGAGGAAAGCACTTCTCGAGAGAAAACTAGATAGTGGTGTGCTTCCTGAAATTAGGACACCCAGTTAGTGACTCTTGATGGTTGTTCCAACCCTTGATTACTGAAGCAGGATGTATACCTGGAAAAAAGAACCCATTCCTCTGTTTTTTCCCAGTTCCTGTGAATCCCATCCTTCCGCCCTATTCCATATTCCTACTTTTCTATACTAAATTAAAGAATCACTGAGCTTTCCTGGTAACATTTGGTTTGGCGCACAAAACTGGACTTGAGAAAGACTGCTGGCTCTTATAAAGAGCTATGTGGCTTGACTTAGCAAAGAGGAGATTCCATAAGGTTTCTACTGAGCCGTTGGAAAAGACCCTTGGCACCACATGCCTCTGCACAAACATGAAGACACCCACCCACATATCCTGCAGTCACTGTCTAGCTCCAACTAAATCTCCAGACTGATTGTTGTTTTTAGGAGGTTGGGGGCTGGCAGAGATAAGAAGTATAACAGTTTAGGACATTAGAGGTTTTAATTACCAACTACCTATTTTCACTTTTACTATCACATCAATTGTCATTTTAGAAGCAAGTCTCTGGGTTCTTATACTTAGAAAACTGTTGGAGGATTGACAAAAGAGGCCAATTTTCTGCATGACTTGAAACTCCTTCAGTGGATCCTGAATCCCAATTACCTCACATGGGACCAAAGTTCTGGGCTCCTTTTTCATGCTTCACATTGGTTTATCCTCACTGGAGGAGTGATGAGAGGCAAGGCATCACCAAATATTCACTTTGGTTTGAGTTTTTATTGCTCAGATGCTTTATATTTATTGGAAATTCAGATATACAGAAAGGATGTGAGACACATAGGAAGATTGTCCCTATGCTGATTCACATCCCAAAAATACACAACTGCTGGAGCTGAGCTGCTTTAAAGCCAAGAACTAGGAGATTCTTCTGGATCTCCCACACAGATGTATAGTCATAAGCATGTGGGATGTCCTCAACACCTTTCCCAGGCCACAGGCTACTGAGGTCCCTGGAGTGGATGTGAAAGACATGAAGGTGTGAAGAGAACTTCTGCATTGCAGGCAAGGCCACAAGGAATTTCCCACTGCATGGCAAGGCCCAGCGGATGTCTCTACACCTACCTGAAAAGCAGTTCCACCTGCCTTTGCATAGACACTGGACAACCCAACAGAGATTTCTGTTATTAGGCATTGTCTGCCACTGTAGAGTTGATTTTACGATTAGTGAGCTTGGAAGAAGATGTTGGTGATAACGTCTTAGCAAAAGGGCCTTTTACTATTCCTGCTCCCTCAGCTGCCTCTGATCATATGATAATCAAGGGTTTTAAGTCCCTACACCTAGCAGGAACCTATGCTTAGGGTTGTTCTCCACACTGACCACATGCTAATCAAGGATGTTAAGTCCCTAGGTGTAGTGGAAATCTATTCTTTCCCTCTTTCATTAATCTTTAGGTCCCTCCTTCAGCAATGCACTTCCTCCCTTAACTGATTCAAGACTAAGTTGTAGAATCAGGATTGTAATAAGAATGTGTTACTCATTGACATGTACCATCTGTTGAGAACTTCCTGACCACAGGATTAGGACAGCTGATATCCTGCCTCAAGGTGAAATAATTGGCAGAACTATCCTTAGGAATGCCCGCTTGACCAGGTGTGAAAAGTAGGTGTCAGTTTGTGAAGGCTTCTGTACAAATAAAGAGGACAGCTTTCTCGCATTGTCCATTATGATTCTGAAACTGCAGTGGTCCATTTATTTTCGATGCCTATTCCACGTGTCCTTCCTAAGTTCTGAACTTGGCTAAGCTGGACTCCTGCAGTGGGCAGAGAGTCAGCTGTTAAGTGGGGCTGCCAGGGCATAAACCAGTGTCTATATATGATCGCAGTGCATGCAAAGCTAAGGACAGCCACTAGGCTACCATGCCATGACCTCCGGTTTAATCTTTAGAAATTACTTATATGGATGACCCCCCCTCTACACTTTATACATGAGATCAGAAAAAAAGTTTCCTCAAATTTGTCACTCATGTGGCTTCCTACCTCTGAGAGCTGAACAGCCAAAGAATGGCAGGTGTTTGAAGCTGTGTAGTAGCAGCTATTCCCTTGCTAGTCGAGAAACAACCAATGGGAAATGTCTTAACCACAGGTTCCTGTCCACACAAGGAATGCTCAGGGAACATTTAAAAATCTGAGACCCTTCTGAAAAATTTTGCTGTCTCCATTCAAAAGACACAGCATCTCCTGGCTCTCTCCCAAGAAATGCTATTTAATTCCCTCTGCTTTCTACATTCACCTGGTCATTTTGCAAATAAAACTTCTGTCTACAAATAAAAAAAGAAGAAAAAAGCAGAAAGCATGAAATCTTATTTCTCAAGTCTCATTTTTGTACAATTTCCCTTTCATATTGTGTTTCAATTATGCCCAGAGCTAATACTAAGCATCTTTGTGGAAATGCAGCTCTTTTTTGGTTATTATAAAATTTTTGTGATTAAAACTTGCCTGGAGCATATTTCTTGACCTTTCTGATTAGCTCCAACCAGCTCATTCTTTCCGTGGGGATCTGAAACGAGGAAAAGAGTAACCATATCTATGAACTACATCTAAATGTTACTTTTCAAATGCTCAAGTGATGTCAATGACATTTATTGCCATTCAAGATACAGCATATTTTTGTATTAGTAAAATGTGGACATTTATGAGCATTATTAACTAGGCAATATATCTCACCTATTAATGCCTTAAAATAATACCTATTTTGTAAAATAAAAATTTCAATTACATGACATTGTATATTCAACTTAAAGTGAGATATGAGAGAAAATTTTAAAATTTTAAAATAAAGCTTGGAGTATCTTACATCCCATCTCAACACTAGTTTGTCTTTTCCTGACTGCTCTGCTTCAAATATAACTTCCTGAAAATGTATCTAGGGAGGTGGCAGATGTGATTCAAGTGTTTGGGATGATGAAAAAACCCATATATAGTTCCAGATTTACAGCGACAGGCTGGCAAATTGCTAGAATAAACTTATACATGGAGACTATAGAATGCCTGTGTCTCACCAGCTGTCCTTCTGGGAGAAACTCAAAGTAAAAATCAAATATAATTCCAGTCAACATTTACTGAAAGAAGTATCAGCTTCCCTGCTGACCTACCTGGAAGTCTCTGCTTGACAGATTTCTCCACTGTCCATGATGCTGATTCTTGCTCCAACTTGAAGATCACATCAGGCTTTGTCATGGAGTACCCTGTTCATGGAGAATGATGCAGATGTTCAGAAATCACCACTAGTCCTACCAACTACTAAACTGTGTAAGTAAGCTCTTCTTTCATTGGCAAACTATGCGGAAGTATTCTGTAAGGCATGACAGAACTTCACTCACCCAAGGACAGCAGGTTGTTATAGGTCTCAAGCATCACCTCCCTGTACAGGGTCCGCTGAGTATTGTCCATAGTCTGCCATTCTTCCTGGGTAAAGTCCACAGCCACATCTTCAAAGGACACCAACACCTGTAACAGCACATGGCTCCTCAGGTTTGGATCATTAAATAGAAACACTGACAGTGCATTCTCTGTATAGTCAATTTGCAACTTCTATGGATATAGTTTAATTTACAACTCATACAGCATCATAGTTAAATGAAAATATCTTGTGCTGTATTACTTTTGCAATTCCAATATTACAACAGAATATTCCTTATTCTCTTGAAGGTTGTGTTCTCTAAAGATTCTCATTCTAATGAACTGCTGAAGGCATTGCTAGAATATTTCTTCTAGTGGAAGATACCACTCTATCTGTCCATTACTGCCACTCTGGTTTTCAACTAAATTAACATAAATAACAATATTGACACTGAGCCAAGATATTAACTCAGGACCTGTAATACTAAGCTGAGTTTAATTCTTCTGTGTGTGTTCAATTTGCATCTTCTAGGAATGCAGCTTAATTTACAATCTATATGGCAACATAAGGTAAAAACAAAACATTTTGTCCTGTATCATGTTTGCAATTCTGAAGCTACAATTCCCTTATTATTCTATATCAGGTTTTGTATAATAAGCATGAGTTCGCTGTGCACTCTTTAGATACATATGAGCTAAATATCATACTAGATTAGATAATTAGGACAAATGCTTATTATTGCACAAGATAACAAGAAAATTATTGAGTATCTTACTAATGATTTCCTTAAACATACTGAGATACTTAAAATTATTACAAAGTGATAGTAAAATTAAATTTTCCTATTTCAAAGTGAAATAATGAAATACTGAAAATATTTTTAAACTGTACCTGCATGAGTACATATTTCCTTCAGCTTACACTGGAATTAAGTATATATAATATATGATCATATATATCAATAAGACATATATATGTACATACACAAAAGTAAAAAAATATGGAATATATATACATGTAATTCCAGTGTATAAATATAAGACAATATATATCTTTTTTTCACTTTTGAGTACGCACATATTAAAACTTTCTACTTTGTTTTTGCTTTACTTTTTATGGAATAACATAATTAAACTGAAGTTTTAATTTCTACATAGTAAACTACAGCTTAGGAGGGAAACAAATGACAGTCAAATAAAGAACTATCCTCTTCTGACAATTAGTTCATATCAGCAAGTGACACCCTGCCAGCTGACCAGAAAATATACATATAAGACAAACGCCATGCTGTAACAAAACTAATTCTCTCTTTTTTTTTTTTTAAATGTTCTAGAAGCCCTTTAGCATTTACCAGTGTTCCGGTAATTTATTTACTAATTTTAACATAAAAACAGCTAATGTAGCAGATATACATACACTTAACAGTATGATACTTCTTTTGAATCTTCCCTTTTCCTGTGTTACTCTCTTAAGCATTTGAAATAACATGTTTTAAATTCACATTGTACTCAATATCTTAATTTTTCACTAAGTGATTCAAAGAATAGTGAAATGACCAATTTGATACATAACCACTATAAATATAATGAAATGAATACATGTTTCAATCATACAATTTAAAATATGATTTAAACCACAGTAGGATATCATCATCCGCTGTGTGACAAAGATATAAATCAAAAGCAACACATCATATTTGTATCAATACCAAAATATACCATTGTTTCTTCCCCACCTTTTTTGTTGTTGCTTGATTCATTAAGCTACTGTACATGACAAAATATCATATTTGCATATCTGTATTTAGGATATTTCTTTTCTTTTAAGGATTTACTTATTTTTATTACAAATTCAGATTTACAGAGACAAAGAGTGATAGAGAGGAAGGTCTTTCATCCAATGATTCACTACCCAACTGGCTTCAATGGCAAGCGCTGTGCTACTCCAAAGCCAAGAACCATGAGTTCTTCCAGGTCTCCCATGCAGGTACAGGCCCCAAGGCTACTTTTCCAGGCCAATGGCAGGGAGCTGGATAGGAAGCAGGGCTGATGGGATTAGAACTGGTACACATATGGGATCCCAGCACATTCAAGGCAAAAAATTTAGTTGCTAGTTCATCGCTCTGAGCCAGCAATCTTATTTTTAAACGTTTAAGAAATTTTATACTGTTTTTCACGTGTTGACGTAATCTATAACTCCATCAGCAGTGTGTAAAAGTTCCCATTTTTTTTACTTCCTCACCAGCATTTGTTACCCTTTCTTCCAAATAATAATAGCCATTCTGACAGGGTTGAGATATCTCATTGTGATTTTGATTTACATTTCCCAAATGGCTACATTTTGAGAACTATCTACTGAGGTCCTTTCATCATTTCTTTACCGAACAGAGGATGTGTATCTTGTTAAGGTCACAAGGAGCTTGAAAGATTAAAGTTGGCAAATTGAACAACATATGGAACTTACTGTGTCCTGATATTTCACAAATTATTAAGAGTAATATAGAGGGCCAGGTGTGGCGGCCTAGCCACCTTGCCTCAAACATTCTGGGATTCCATATTACGCCAGTTCTAACCCCGGCATCTCCACTTCCCTTTCAGCTCTCTGCTTGTGGCCTGAGAAAGCAGTCAAGGATGGACCAAAGCTTTGGTAACCAAAACCCATGTGGGAGACCTGGAAAAAGTTCCTGGCTCCTGGCTTCTGATTGGCACAGCTCTGGCCGTTGCGGTCACTTGGGGAATGAATGATAGGATGAAAGATGTTCCTCACTGTCTCTCCTCCTCTCTGTATAACTGACTTTGCTATAAAAATAAATCTTAAAAAAAAAGTGATATAGAAACCCGAATAATCCAAAAAGCTCATCAAAGAAGTACAATTTCTCTAGAAAAACAAAACAAAACAACAAAATAAAACATCTAATGTTACCTAATAAAATATGACTTCCATTTAGATTTGGAATTTTTTGTTTCCCTGCTTTAGAAGCTAGATTTATTTGAAAAGCAAAGATAGAGAAATTGGGAAAGGGGCCTGGCACAATAGCCTAGAGGTGAAAGCCCTCACCTTGTATGCACCGGGATGCCATACAGGTGCCAGTGTGCGTCCTGGCTAATCCGCTTCCTAGGCAGCACCCTGCCTGTGGTGTGCGAATGTGGTAAAGGACAGCCAAAAGCCTTGGGATCCTGAACCTGTGTGGTGGGTCCAGAAGAACCACCAGGCTTCTGATCAGGCCAGCTCCTTTCATTGCAACTACTCTCAGAGTGAGAGCAGATGGAGAATTTTTGTATCCCCTTCTTTCTGTATATCTGCTTTTCCAACACAAACATATATATGCATATATATATATATGTGAATTTTCTTTGTTTATTGTGGGTGTTGTTTACATAAATGATCAGGGTGGGAAGGTTCAATGGTTAGGGAAGACTTGATGTGACCATTGTTTCAAAAATTTCTATTTCTTCTTCCTATGCAACTGGTTCATATTCTGGTTGGTCATTTCCCATCTAGCTCCCTGCTTGTGGCCTTGGGACACAGCAGAAGGAGGCCCAAAGCCTTGGGCCCTGCACCTGAGTGGGAATCCTGGAAGAAGTTCCTGGCTTCAGATCGGCTCAGCTCTGGCAGCTCCAGCCTTTGCAGCCACTTTGGGATTATACCAGTGGATGGAAGATCTGTCTCTCCTTCTCTCTGTAAATCTGAGTTTCCAATCAAAATAAATGAAAAAACACATTTAACAAATTGTACCTAAGCATTATGGGTTGATTTGTAGTCATCAAGAGTTCACTCCTCTTCACACACTACAGCACATTCAGTGTGGACTGCTTTTAAGAATTATTACTCCACAGTAAACATAGTTGCAACACTGAAAATGTTATTAAGGTCAACTCATGGTAGAGTTATAGGACAATTTTCATTTAATTTGTGCATCAGTCAAAAATTCAATAAGCATGTATTACAGTATGATTGTCAACTCAAATGCAACCTGGTGGGCATGACTAACAGCCCCTCTGTCTACAACCTTGAGGCATGGCTTAGAGCCATGTTTGCAGTACTTGACCTGTGACTTGATTGGAGGTTCTAAATGGATAGACATGCCTTCTAGTCAATTACACTGTCATTGCTGTGTGGGAGGGCTGTCTGGGACTGCTCTTCTGCTGTCTCCTTTCCTAGTGCATAGGAGTTGTGCTCACTTTACAATAAATGGACATGCTAACTAGACTGTCCCCGGTGGTTCTTGCAGCCCAAGAACACTGACACCTCATCCCTTGGTGGACTCAGGCATGTTGGCAGGAAAATTCTGAGACTCAAAAGCAATAACAACAGATACCAAAATGGACAAAGAACTAAAAATATTTCTACAAAGAAGATAACCAAAAGGCTAATTAATTAGCACAAAAAGATTTTCAGCATGATTGATCATTAGGTGAATGACAATGGCAACCACAATGATATACCACTTTATATACATTGCAATGTCCTTCATTAAAACAACCCAGGCAAGGATGGCTCAAGCTGCCTTCAAGCAGCCAGGCCCTGTTCTGTCCTTCTATGAACCAGCCAAAAGCAGACAGTGGGACTAGAGTTCCTTTGGCGCACACCCCAAGGCCAGGATGGATCAAGCTGCCTTTAAGCAATCAGACCGTGCTGTGCCCCTCACCTCAGCCACAGTTGGCCAGTGTGGGAGACCTGAACTGGGATGGTTAACATGGACTACCACCACCCACCAGTGCATACTTAAGGTAGGGCTGGGGGCCTGTCTGGCAGGGAAAGATTACACTACTGCCAATTAGTTTCACAGAAGGGGCAGATAATGTTAAGCTGGGCCATGATACCAACAGGCATGCATAAGAACCAGGTCTGGGGGTCGAGCCTGTTGGAAATGTGAGGGCTCAACCTGTGGAACTGCAATTTCTGACGGCTTGCTCAAGAGCTGAGAGTTGTAAAGAGCTGAGCCACACATGACCATGGAACCCCCAGACACTCATGAATACTGCGATTGGGAACAGGACACACTGGTCCAGGCTGCAGCAAAGAGCAGTCTGCTGCTCAAAACATCGAAGGAATCATGGCAGGGGCAGACCTAGTATGCGTTATAGGGTGACGCTTTGATTGGGATGCAATTCCCAACTGGTGTACATGAGAGCTGAATGTGGGATGGGCACAGTTGGGCTCCACCACAGCATCCACTGGTTTGCATAAGAGATGGGACTGGAGACAAAACTTACCCAGCAAGTGCAACCACCAGTGTGTGCATAGGCTCATGTGGGTGACAGAGCTGAGCCCATACTGCCAAGTACACACACAAGTCTATGATCACCTCAGATAGTTTCTTTTGGGATACAGACCACTGATCCAATGGACGCAGAACTCCAAAAATGTGGACAAATGTGGAAACTATGCATTAGCTTTGGAGTTCATGTATCAGAACTGGGCCTTTTCATTTGCTGAATGAACATGCTCAGATGCACATAGGGGACACGGCAGCCTGTTGGAGCCTGCACATGAAGGAGGGTAGAAAAGAATGGACAACTACCCCAGGCAAGTGTTGACAGTGAAGATCTGGCTAAATGGAAACTAGTTGGAATGTCAACCAATGGACTGTGGAAGGATTTCTTATGGAAACCACTTGAACAGAACCCTCAGAGCATGCTCCACATCAGGGGCCCTGGAAAATAAAATGGCCAACTCACATCCCAGTGTTCTAATGTGTGGATTCTGGGAGTGCCTTTTCTCCTTCTCTCCACCATCTCCCAGACACAGGAACAAGAAAATTTGGAAACAACGGTCTCATCCACTTTCCCCTAATTCTCCATCCTTCCTAGCTTAATCAGTATCCACAGGGGCATGCATGCTCCCTTCTCAACTGTGTAAACATCATCAAAATAAAAATTAAAAAAAAGAATGATAAGAAATGAATTACTGCAATTCAAGACACACATTCTATACTATATTTTTGTGGCAACCAAAGCACATTCTTATTTGTAACTATACTTCCTATTGCCAATGAGAAAGAACCAACCATCATCAGAGAAATATAGAAATCAAAAGTTTTCACTTTACATGGCCAACACCTGAACAATAACAACAAAAATGGCAAATAGCATCCTCAGCACTGATCTCCAAATCTCAGAAAAAATAAGAAGCAAGTCTAGGGGTAGAAAAGGGAAATTCAAAATAAAGATTAATGAAGAAATGAATAAAAACTATATTCAATAGCTGAGTAGTATTCCATGGAGTAGATGAACCAAAGCTTTCTTATCCAATCTTCTGCTGATGGGCATTTCGGTTGCTTCCATGTTTTTGCAATTACTGATTGTGCTGCAATGAACATAGGGATGCATGTTGGTTTGTCGTAAAACAGGTGTTTTGGATATATTCCTAGGAGAGCTATTGCTGGGTCATATGGTATGCAGATTTTGAGTTGTTTGAGTGTTCTCCAGACTGATTTCCATAAAGGCTGTACCAATTTGCAGCTCCACCAGCAGTGGAGTAGGGTTCCCTTTTCCCCGCATCCTCGCCAGCAAGCGTCGTTGGTGTTCTTGTTAATGTGGGCCAATCTTACTGGTGTTAGGTGGTACCTCATCGATGTTTTAATTTGGATTTCCCTTATTGCTAGGGAGCTGGAACATTTTTTCATATGTTTGTTTGCCATTTGGACTTGTTCCTTTGTGAAATGTTTGCCCATTTCCCGTGCCCATTTCTTCAGTGGCTTGTTTGTTTTGGTTTTTTGGTTGTTTTGAAGTTCTTTGTATATCCTGGAAATTAGCCCCCTATCGCCTATATCGTGTGCAAAGATCTTCTCCCACTCTGTGGGTTGCTTTTTTACTTTGTTGATTGTTTCCCTTGCTGTACAGAAGCTTCTTAGTTTGATGAGGTCCCATTTGTTTATTCTGTTCTCAACTGCTATTGCTTTTGGTGTCCTTCTTAGAAAGTCGGGACCTACTCCTAGGTCTTGCAGGGTATTTCCTACATTTTCTTGCAAGAGTTTGAAGGTTTCTGGATGTAGGTTTAGGTCTTTTATCCATGTAGATTGGATCTTAGTGTATGGTGATAGATGTGGGTCTATCTTTTTGTTTCTACAGGCTATCAGCCAGTTGTCCCAACAACATTTACTAAAGAGGCCTTCCCACTTGCTTGAGCTGTCATTGGTCTTTTTGTCAAAGATTAATTGGCTGTATTTGTGTGGGTTCCCTTTTGGTGCTTCTATTCTATTCCATTGATCTTCCTTTCTGTCTTTGTGCCAGTACCAGGCTGTTTTGATAACCACTGCTCTATAGTATGTCCAGAGGTCCGGGATTGTGATTCCCCCTGCTAACTTCTTATTTTTCAGGATGGTTCTAGCTATTCGTGGTTTTTTGTGTTTCCAGATGAACTTTTGAATCATTGTATCCAGTTCCGTGAAGAATGTTTTGGGCAATTTGATTGGAATTGCGTTGAAAATGTATATTGCTTGTGGTAGTATAGACATTTTAATGATATTGATTTTGCCTATCCAGGAGCACGGGATGTTATTCCATCTTTTGAGGTTTTGTTCAATTTCCTTTTTAAATAGTTTGTAGTTTTCTTCGAATAGGTCTCCTACGCTTTTGGTTAGATTTATTCCCAAATACTTCATACTTCTCTCTGCTATTTTGAATGGTATCCTGTTGGTTAGATCTTCTTCCATCTTGGTGTTATTTGCGTACACTATGGCTGTTGATTTTCGTTCGTTAATTTTGTACCCCGCCACTCTGCCAAACTCTCGTATAAGTTCTAGCAGTTTCTGTATTGAGTCTCCTGGTTTTTCTATGTATAGGATTATGTCATCTGCATATAGTGAAATCTTGACTTCTTCGTTTCCTATACGTATGCCTTTGATTTCTTTTTCTTGTCTTATGGCCTCTGCAAGTACCTCTAGGACTATGTTGAATAGCAGTGGTGATAGTGGGCACCCTTGTCTTGTTCCAGATCTCAGCGGGACAAAATGCAGTTCTTTGTGGCTAAATGGGCACAACTGGAAACTATAATGCTAAGGGAAATGAGCGAATCCCAAAAGATTAGATACCACATGTTTGCCTTGATTTAACCTGTAATTTATTGTTTGCTTATTTGTCATTTTTTGAACGTGTCATTGATACTGTCTCAACCCAGATGTTTCGAAGAATGAAACTTGCATTATTTTTAACATATTGTTTACCCAATACTATGTCAATTAACTCCATAATGTTGTATATTGATACTGAGGCCTTGTTGGGGCTTTTAACCGACAGGATCTTTACTCTGTTAGACCTATCTTCAGACCATAGAAGGTCTCCCCAGGAGGCCACTGAACTTATCTGGACAATAAGACGCTGAACTTTATGCTAGGCATGTGTTTGCAAGCAATGAATCTCAACTGAACTTGAACTATGGTTATGCAACAAGGTGGAGGAATCCACCATGGGGGGAGGGATATGGGGAGGGGTGGGGGGAATCCCCAGCGCCTATAAAACTGTACTACATAACACAATGTAAGCAACAATTAAAAAAAAAAAAAAAGTTAAGAATAAAATAGAAGGAAAAAAAAAAAAAAACTATATTCAGCAATACTGAAGTTAAAGAAAACCTTCATTGTCCTTAAAAGGAAAACAAAATCAATAAACCTTTTTATTAGATTAATCAAAAAGCAGCCTCAAGTATATAACATCAAAACGAAGAGGGACATATTAAAATTGATATCACAGTAGTAGAGTGGATCAGGGTTATCGGGGCAAAGTGGGTTCTGCCACTGCTTGTGAGATCAACTCCCCAATTAGATGCCACCTTAAGTCCTGGCTACTGCAGTTTTGTTTTGTTTTTTTTTATAAACAATTTTTTACTTTCATTGGAAAGCATGATGTATATATATAATATTAAAAAAAAAAAAAAGGAGGAGAGACAGAGAGGATGATCTTCCATCTGCTGATTCATGCCCCAAGTAGCCACAATGGCCGGAGCTGAGCAGATTTAAAGCCAGGAGCCCAGAGCTTCTTCCAGCTCTCCCACACAGGTTCAGGGTTCCATGGGTTTGGGCCATCTGCCACTGCTCTCCCATGCCACAGTCAGAGAGCTGGATGAGAAGTGTGGCTGCCGAGATTAGAATCAGCACCCGTACAGAATCCAAACATGTGCAAAGCAAGGACTCTACCCACTAGGTTATCGTGCCAGGCCCAGCTGCTTTATTTCTGATCCAGCTCCCTTCTAGTGCATGTGGAAATGCAGAGGATGTCCCAAGTGCTTGATTCCCTGTACTGATGGGGAGAACTGGGAAGAAGCTTCAATCTGGTCCTGCTTCAACCATTGTGGTCACTTGGAGAGGGATAAAACAGAAGGAAGATCTATCTCTCCCTCTTTCTCTATAGTTCTGCCTTACTTATCAATAACATAATTTTATAAAGATTTTTCATTTTTTTTGTTTATTGCAAAGTCAGATATACAGAGAGGAGAAGAGACAGTGAGGAAGATCTTCTGTCTGATGATTCATTCCCCAAATGACAGCAATGGCCAGAGCTGTGCCAATCTGGAGCCAGGTACCAGCAGATTCTTGCAGGTCTCCCATGTAGGTGCTGGACCCTCTATTGGCATGCACACACAAGAATCAGGTCTGGGATCACATCAGATCAGGGGGATACTGAACTCCAACCATGAAGAAAACTGCAGGTTCCATGGACTGACCATGGAGGACATTTGTCAGAGCCAGGTCTCCTCAGTGGCTTCGATGGAGCAGTGAACAGCATATTCAGGTGCACTTGGAGGATATGGCAACACATTGGAGCATGCAGAGGACACATGGTACCATAACAGAGCACAAGGAACAGAACAAACCGATCAACTACCCCAGACAAACACACAGTCCAAGATGAACTATATCAACCAGTGGATTCTGGACACATTTCATTGTGCTTGCAATGGAGAGATTGGAAGTAATTCAGAACTGTTGGACTATCAAAACCTCATGAGCAGGAGCCTCAGAGCATGCCCCAAACCAGGGATCATGGGATGGTTGGGAGGCTGGGTGTGGCTTCTCCCTTTATCTCTTCCTTCTCCCAGATACAGGAAGGAAAAAAAGAGAATGCGGAAATGGTGATCTCACCTAACTTTCTGTAGCCTTGACCTTTATCACCCTAACCAACTATGCAATAATCACTAAAAATAAAAACAGCTAATTAAAAGAGAAGAAAATAAACAGCTCCCAATCTACACAGTATAAAATATAGTGGTTTTTAAAAAAAATTCTTTAAAAAAACTTTACTTACTTAAAAGTGAGAATTACAAAGCAACAGTCAAAGCCAGCCAGAGAAAGATCCTCCCGAGACTTGCTTACTCCCCATGTGGCCACAAGAGGCAGCAAAGTCCAGGCCAAAACCAGGAGCCTGAATTCCATTCTGATCCTGCATGGGGGTGCAGGTGTCCAAGGAACTGGGACATTTTCTGCTATCTCCCAAGCACATTAGCAGGGAAGTAGATCAGAAGGTGAACATCAGGGACTTAACTGGTCCTAACACGGAATTCTGGCATTGCATGCAGCAGTGTAACATGTTATCTCAAAACATGCCACAAAGACTGATTAAATAGATCTGGTAATCAAAAGTCAGGTTGCTTTTCCCACTGAACCCTCTACTCATCCCATACCTGATACACAATGATGTTATCTGGCATTTTGAATAATGTAAATACCACTGCTGGAAAACTAACCTTGAACCTAGAAGGAAAGATACTGCACTGCTTTTACAATGTCACTATTCACTTGACAGGAAGAATGACAGAAAAACAGATGTTTTGTGCAATTTTTTCTCTGAATGTCTTAACTAGGTGTGGCTGTGTCAGACTGATTCCAGGTCTCCCTCTTGGATCTCACATGTGGGTGGGACATATGCAAGTACTTAAACCACCACCACATGCTTGTTAATAGCAGGCAGGATTGAATTCGGTTCATTGTAATTGCATGCATTCATCCTACCATACTGACACATCCTTACACTGTTTTTTCTTTTTCATTTTAATACCGCTGTTAACTTACTCTTAATATCTCTCAGACAGTGCAAAGCGCAGTCGTCTAGCAGCTAAAGACCTCACCTTGAACATGCCAGGATTCCAAATGAGTGCCAGTTTTTATCCCGGCAGCTCCACTTCCCATCCAGCTCCCTGCTTGTGGCCTGGGAAAGAAGTCGAGGAAGGCCCAAAGCCTTGGGACCCTGCACCCTTGTGGGAGACCCAGAAGAGTATCTGGGCTCTTGGTTTCACTCTGGCATAGCATGGGCCATTTCAGTCACTTGGGGAGTGAATCATTGAATGGAAGATCTTCCTTTGGTCTCTTCTCCTCTTTGTAAATATGACTTTGCAATAAAAATAAATAAATCTTTTTAAAAATTAAATACATCTTTGAATACATATATATAAAACAGAAAACCTAGAGAAGAAATTTCAATCAGCTTTGACAGTTCCAATCTTTAGTTATGAAAATTTTACCTTCTTTCTCTCACATGTCTTTTCATTTTAGTTTAAAAACTATCATAATGCTCCTAGGACACAAGGTAAAGCAAGTTGAGAAGGAAACAAACAACTTACTGAAGGTGTGTTGGTGTTCTGCAGCCGGGGAAGCATGTAGCAGGCTGCAGGGCTACACCTGCAAGAGAAGATGCAGACAGGGAGTTATGCATTGGTCTGGATGGTTCCTAGCTTCTTCAGTGGTTCCTACTGTGCTAAGCAACGTCAACTTGGAGGCAGACACAGTGGCTGAAAAATAAAAGCCATCAGCTTCCCTGGGGAAGAATGGTGCCTTACAAGTGCCAAGAAGGCATCCTTGAAACAGTATCAATAATTCCAATAATTGGCAGTGATTAAACTCAAGTAACCATTAGGTCAATGCAAACAATAACTATTCATTCAAAACTAATGTTACTGGCACTATAGCCTAGTGACTAAATCCTCCCTTGCACATACAGGGATCCTATATGGATGCTGGTTTATATCCTGGCTGCTATGTTTCCCATCAAGCACCCTGCTTGTGGCCTGTGAAAGCAGTCAAGGACAGAACAATACCTTGTGAGCCTGCACCCATACGAGAAGAAGCTCACAAGAAGAATTCACAAGAAGCTCCTGGCTCCTGGCTTCCACTTTGGCTCAGCTCCGGCCACTGTGGTGGCATGTCAGAGTGAGGCAGCAGATGGAAGATCTTTCTGTCTCTGCTACTGTAAATTTGTCTTTCCAATAAAAAAGTTTTAACAAATTTAAAAAAATCATAATGTTACTGCAAAGCACTTATTTTTTCAACAACTATTATTCAAATTACAAAATACCACAGAAAACCATGTCACTAAAATGTATGCTTCAGAAAAGTAACTGGGTGGTATTAAGTACTTCAATATTTCTACATTCAAAGTAGTTTTGTCTATAACTATATGTGAAAATTGAATGTAAGATTTAATCTATAAAGATTTCTACTAATTGTTCCAAATGAAAGTTACCAAGTCTTAAATGACACTTCCCAGTTCCTAAACCCTCAACAACACTTGAATTTGCCATTTCACTTGCCTTAGCCCATAGGACATCCGTAAATATGAAAGCAATATCGTTTGAAAAGTGCTTTTACTTTACCTCATTAAATAGTTACATTATGGCAACAGCAAGAGATAATCATCAGACTCAAATGATAGAATGTCCTGATACAGGAAGTTGGGCTGTTGTTTGGCATAGATCATATCTGATACCCAAATGCCTTATTTATGCCTAGGGGCTATGTAACACTTCCAATGCAGTATCCTGCTACTGTGCCTGGAATAGAGTAGGTGGGTTCCAAGAACCCCCTGGGAAACCTAGATGGATTCCTGTTGCTGGACTTAGCATGGTAGGGCCCTGACATCTGGGGAGTGAATAAACCCAGTAATGGAACATTTTTCTTCTATCTGCAATTTACCTTTAAAACATACATACTATTTATGAAAATGATTACAAAGAAACATACTGTATCTAGAACAATATATTTTAAGTTGATTTGTGGGTATATCTTGGTGATCAATTAAGAATTACATTTCAGAGCCCAGCAGGGTGGCCTAGCGGCTAAAGTCCTTGCCTTGAATGCGCCGGGATCCTATATGGGTGCCGGTTCTAATCCTGGCAGCTCCACTTCCCATTCAGCTCCCTGCCTGTGGCCTGTGGCCTGGGAAAGCAGTCGAGGACAGCTCAAAGCTTTGGGACCCTGTACTCATGTGGGAGACCCGGAAGAAGTTCCTGGCTCCTGGCTTCGGATCGGCATAGCATCGGCCTGTTGCGCTCCCTTGGGGAGTGAATCATTGGACGGAAGATCTTCCTCTCTGTCCTCTTTTCTGTATATCTGACTTTCCAATAAATAAACAAATCTTTAAAAAAAAATTACATTTCAAATTCAATTGAGAGAACTTCACAAAGACACTTCTACAACTGACATTTTTACACATATTTGGGCATTCTACTTCTTTTTTCCCCTCTATTTTATTTTCAATTTTATCATACAGTTCCCTGGGCTTGTGGATTTCCTCTACCCCATTGCTCTGCAATATTCTATGCCATACAACCAGCAGTGATCTAACACACTGCACCACAACACAAACGCCAAAGATTAGTCTTCTTGAGTCATTACTACTAAAAATGTTCTCATGTATCTTAAGTGTATGATCATATATTTTAACATCTTCCACCTGATGATTCACTCCCCAAGTGACTGAAATTGCCAGTATGCACTGATACGAATCCAGGAGCCAGGAGCTTCTTCCAGATCTCCCACGCAGCCTTGGGTCCCAAGGCTTTGAGCTGTCCTTGACTACCTTTCCAGGCCATGAGCAGGAAGTTGCATGGGAAGTGGGGCTGCTGGGATTAGTACTGGTGCATATGGGATTCCGGTGTTTTCAACGTGAGGACTTTAGCCTCTAGGCCAGCATGCCGGGCCCTTATTGTAGTTTTTTTGAAAAAAAAAAATTAATTCATTTTATAACCCATTCTTCAAAAGACAAACACATTAATGTTCCCTTTCCCCCAAAACTCTAGACCTGAAACAATCACTGTAATTCATGTCACTGAGGTTTGACCATCCCTTATGGTTACATTTATATTCAAATGCAACATACCCTGTGGAGGTAAATCACATTTAAGGTGGATTGGAGTTTGACAGTTACACACACATGAAAATTTTGGAATGATTTATTTCACCATTTTACTATGTTAAAAACACCACATAAAAACTGAACTGAACATTTACAAATTAAACTCATTGTTCTTCACTTATGACCATCACCACCATCAACTTTCAGTTATTTTTACCCTCAAACAACTGTTGAAGTTCATCATAGTAGTAAAGTTTCTGCTTGGGACCAACACAACTAAGAGTGCCTGGTTTGAATGCAAGCCCCATGCCTGATTCCATTACAGCTGCCTGCACAAGTCCACCCTGGGGCATCACTGAAACATGAAGTTCAAGTAGACATTTCAGTTATGTTGAATACTGAGATTTCACACATAGCTTTCATCTAGTAACAATTATTTATTTGAAATGCAAAAAGAGCTTACATCTGGTGGTTCATGCTACCCACACTTACAAGAGCCAAGCTGAGTCAAGCCAAAATTATACAGAAGGGATTCCTTTTTTGTTACAGATTTTATTATTATTATTATTATTATTATTATTATTATTGGAAAGTCAGGTATAAAGATGAGTCAAGCTAATTCTAGCAATTAGGAATTCGATTCTTGCTCCCATAGGGATAGTTAGAAACCCAGGTTGGTGGGATATTTTTGCTGTCTATCCTGGAAGTTGCTAATTAGAAGCCAAATCCTCACCTAGAAATCTTGAAAGATGACATGGGTATCCATATCACTTGATAAACTTGCTGTGCTGCCACACATGCCTCTTTAGTTCCAATTTCAACATAATCTAATATGGTAAAAGAATCTGGGTAGGGAACCAGCTTCTGAGAGTACTCTCTCTCCATGCTCTCTGTCCTGGCCCCTAAAACAAAAACACACAACAAGATGGCACCAGCATCCTGTGGCTAAGCATCCACCATCAGTGCTGTCATCCCATAAGGGCGCTGCTTCAACTTCAGCTGCTCCGCTTACAATCCAGCTCCCTGCTAATGGCTAGGAAAGAAGTCAGGATGGTCCAAGTCCTTGAGCACCTGTGCTTATGTTGGAGGGCTAGGATAAACTCCAGGCTCTTAACTAGCACCAGCTAACTTCAGCTAGTGAGGACAGTTAGGGAGGGAACCACCAGATGGAAGATCCCTCTCTGTCTCTGCTCCCTTCTCTGCAATGTTGCCTTTCAAATAGAAATACATTTAAAAAGATTGTTTACTTAAAAAAAAAAAAAGACAAGGAAATCAGTCTTCTCTGGACTTCTCTCCCTAATACCTTTAATAGTTCCAATCCAAAGCCACTGCAAATGTGCTGCTTCTATAGAGAATCAACCACAGTGGACACTGCATATGGTGAAGATGGGATCTAGGTGACCTCAGGATCAATAAAGAGCCTCATCACCCTGGCAGGCCCTGGGCCCATACCTCTCAGCACCACTCAGCCTGAGCAAGGTTCTGGCAACAGGTAACTGAGCACAGAAAAAGCAGAGCTGTCATCTGCTGGCAGTCAGCAGGAGCTGGAAGTCTGTGTTCTGAGTTGCAATTGCCTGATGTGCTGTCTATATTTAACCTGGTCATGATCTGGAGGGGAGGAATGAGTTCTAACTTCAAATAACACGAAGTCTCCCTGCGTTGATCAAATCTTGAATTTTCTTCAAATATGTTTTTTAAAGAAGAGAATTACCAGAAACTATGGTAACTTTGAGTGTTTCAAAATGCTTTAGCTTCCTTTAGCAAAGGATGCACATGGAGAGAGGAAACACCACGTGAGGTACAGCAAGATGGAGGCTGTGAGTTGGCCACGGAGTGACCTCAGCACAAAACAAATCTATTACCACCTTGCTCTTAAACTTTCAATCATTAGAAACACAAGAAATGAATTACCTTGATTCAAGACACATTCTATAGTATATTTGTATGACAACTAAATTATCAACTATATTTCTTACTGCCAATGAGCAAGAACCCATCAGAGCAATATAGAAACCAAAGGTTATGACTTTAGATGCCTAACACTTAAAAGAACAGCAGCAACAACAAAAAGTCAAATGAGCAACTTAAGTACTGATCTCAAAGTCCCAGAAAAAAAAAAATAAATAAACATCTAGGAGTAGTGAAAGGAAATTAGAATTAAAGATTGGTGAAGAAATGAAAAACTAGATTAGGCAATACTGAAGACAATGGAAATATTGATTCTTTAAAAAGACAAAATTAATAAATCTTTATGTAAATTAAGAAAAAGTAGGGCCATGCATGGTGGCCTAGCAGCTAAAGTCCTCGTGTTGCAAGAGTCAAGATACCATTTGGGCACTGGTTCTGATCCTGGCAGCCCTGATTCACATCCATCTCCCTGCTTTTGGGCTGTTAAAGCAGTCGAGGATGGACCAAAGCCTTGGAACCCTGGACGTGTGTGAGAGAACCAGAAGAAGCTCCTGGCTTCTAGTTTTGGATCAGTGCTGCTCAGGCTGCTGTGGTCACTTGGGGAGTGAATCAAAGGATGGAAGATCTTTCTCTCTTCTCTGGGTATATCTGAGTTTCCAATAAAAATAAAATAAATCTTGGACCCAACGCAGTGGCCTAGCAGCTAAAGTCCTCACCTTGAAGGCACCAGGATCACATATGGATGCAGGTTCTTTTTTTTTTTTTAAGATTTATTTTTATTATTTTTTTTTATTGGAAAGGCGGATATACAGAGAGGAGAGATAGAGAGGAAGATCTTCCGTCCAATGATTCACTCCCCAAGTGAGCGCAACGGCCGATACTATGCCGATCCAAAGCCAGGAGCCTCTTCTGGGTCTCCCACGTGGGTGCAGGGTCCCAAAGCCTTGGGCCATCCTCGAATGCTTTCCCAGGCCACAGGCAGGGAGCTGGAAGGGAAGTGGGGCTGCTGGGATAGAACCGGCGCCCATATGGGATCCCGGGCTTGCAAGGCGAGCACCTTAACCACTGCACCACCGCGCCAGGCCCAGGATGCAGGTTCTAATTCCAGCAGTCCAACTTCCCATCCAGCTCCTTGTCTGATGCCTGGGAAAGCAGTCGGGATGGTCCAAAGCCTTGGAAGCCCTGACGTGTGTGGGAGACCCAGAAGAGCTATGGGCTCCTAACTTCAGATTGGCACAACATGGGCCATTGCGGTAACCTGGGAGTGAATCATCAGGTAGGAAAAAATTTCTATCTCATGTCAACCAGTGGATCCTTCAAAGACCTCATAGTGTTTGGAGTGGCAAGATTGGCAGCGATTCATAACTGCTGAAATATCAAACCACCTGAGCAAGAACCTCAGAGCATACCCTACATCCAGGACCTGGGGAGGGTGGGAAATTGGGTGGGCCTTCTCCCTCAATACCCCTCTTTAAACATGAAGGAAACAATATGGAAAAAATAATAGTCTCACCCACTTTCCTGTAGCCCTTGAACCTTTTTGCCCTAATTAATTATGTAAAGATTGTCAAAATATAATTAAATAATGAAAAAAAAAGAAAATATTTCTATCTCTCCTACTATTTCTACATATATACCTGACACTTTGCAATAAAGATAAATATAGCTTTAAAATAAAATAAATCTGAAAAAGAAAGAAAACGGTAGACTGAAGTACATAAAAGTAGAAATGGAACATACTAAAACTGCTCTCACAGAAGTGTAGAGGATTCTCCCCCTTATTCCCAGATAGAGGAAAAAAAAAAAATGTGGAAATAAAAGTGGTACCCATTTTCCTGTAGCCATTGAGCATTACTGCCTTAATTAATTAAGTAAGGTTTGTCAAAAATAGAGTGAAAAAAAAAATAAAGCAGCATAATGGATCTGGGCTATCTGGACCAAGTGGGTTCTGCCACTGCTTGTGATGTGACCATCCCATGTGGATGCCACTCCAAGTCCTGGTTGCTTCATTTCTGATCCAGGTCCCTGCTAATGCATGTTGGAATTCAGAGGATGTCCCAAGGGCTTGAGTCCCTGTGCTGATGTGGGGGAACTGGAAGAATCCACTGACTCCTGGTTTCAACCTGGTCCTGCTTTAGCCACTGTGGTCACTTGGAGAGGGATAAAGCAGATGGAGATCTTAATTTATAACTCTCCCTCTTTCTCTATAACTCTGCCTTTCATACTCACAAAATTAATCTTTACTGGGGGAAAAAAAAACAAGAGAAAAAGAAATACAATGGATCACTAGGGAGTACCAACAGTAATTATAAATAAATAAGTTGTTCATCATTTCTGGATATTTAGTATTAGCCTACCAAAGTGAATCAGAAAGACACTAAATAACCTGACAAAACCAACAGTAAGTAACAATGAATCAGAAATACAATCTCTTCAAACCAAAGGTCAACACCAGGTGTTTCCATTACTAAATTATACCAAATTAACACCAAATTTTCTAGAATTACTGTAAAACACTAAAGGAAACAAAAAACAAAACAAAGAAAAACAGTTCCAATCTTACCCTGGGCCTAACAATATTCAGATTTCAAAACTAGACTGAATCAACAGTGGGTGACTTAACTTACATCTGACTGTGTTTTAAACTGAAAAACACAATGTATTTGCTCAGTCAAAATGCAATCTCCAACGTAGCATGATTAGACTTCGGTGCATTTATGTTTAATGCTCCTTCTAAAATAACTTCATACCCAGAAATCTAGTTTTAAAAAACCATAAACCACTATGCTTGACAAAAAGGTAAAATTCCTAACATAATACACATAAAATGAATTCAACAACACCAATAAATGCACACATGATAATCAAAGCGCATCTAGCCCGAGGATGTAGAAAATGGGGCAACAAATGCAAATCAACTCACCAAATACTTCACACAAGCAGGGTGAAGATAATATTTATTAAAACCATCTTACTGAAAACATGCAGTAAAATGCTTCATTTATTTAATAACATACATACATATATAAGTTGAGCAAAACTACAAATATTCAAAGATAACTCAATGGAGGTATATTGATAAATTTCTTCCAAGATACACAATCAAATAAGAATGCCAACTTTTCGCAGTTACTCAATTTAATATTTGCCCCAAGAAAGTAAACAAAGGAAGGAAATAAAATGCATAGAAATAGGAGTCAAGAGACTAAATTTTGCTTTTGGATTCTTTTTCCCTGATGTTGTTAATAATGAAACCTAATGAACACCAAGACTGTATTCAGCCATTAAAAATAAGATACTGTTACTTGCTACAAAAGAGATGAAACTGGATATGATAAAATCAGGAAAATATAAAAATAGATCTAACATGTTGTATACATAGAAGTCAAAAACTCACAGCTGCACTTTGAGTGGTGATTATTACAGTCTAAGAAAAGTGAGGCCTGGGGAAACGAAGGAGGTAGAACAGGTAGCAAAGAAAGTGAGAGAGCAGGAACAAGATCCAGTGTCCCATCCCAGTATGTGGTGACTACAGTTCACATTAGGATCAGCTTATGCAGGGAACTGCAAGGGAGCACGCTGTATGCTGTAAAAGCAAAGATACATGGAAAGCCTGGGCACCTGGTTTACTCAGCTTAGGCTGTATATGTACACAAATACTGCACTGTACCTTGCATCAGTACTCACTCAAGTACCTGTTGATCAAAATTGTGTAGAAGTTGTAGAAATCAGAATCATCCAATCACAGTAACAACATCTAAAAAATTTAAACTGTCCCAACCTCACAGTATAAAATACACTTAGGACTTTTAAAATTCCTTATTGTATTTTTGTTTTGTAAAATATTTATTCATTTTCACTGGAAATTCAGATTCACAGAGTGGAGACCACAGAGATAGATGTCCCTTCCGGTTCACTGCTCACATGGCCACAACAGCCGGAGTTGAACTGATCTGAAGCCAGGAGCCAAGAGCTTCTTCTGGGTCTCTCATGCACATGCAGGGTCTCAAGACTTTGGGCTGTCCTCTACTTTTTCCCAGGTCACAAGCAGAGAGCTGGATAGTAATTGGAGCAGCTGGGACAAGAACGTGTGCCCTTATGGGATCCTGACACATACAAGATCAGGACTGTAGCAATTAGGCTATCATGCTAGGGTCTTTATTATTATTTTTTTTTTTTAGGAAAAAATAATCTTATTTGTCTCTCTTTTTTTTTTTACATTTTATTATTATCATTTTATGATAAATTTCCATAGGCCCTGGGATTTTTCCTTGCCTCCTCCTTTTTAATTACTTAAAAACCATTTATTTATTTGCTTAAATGTAAAAATTATACAGCAAGTGTCAAAGACAGACTGAGATATTCCCTCCACTTGTTTACTCCCCATGTGGCCACAAGAGGCAGCAAGGTTCAGGCCAAAACCAGGAGCCTGAACTCCATTCTGATGCTCCACAGGGATGCAGGCGTCCAAGGAAATGGAACATTTTCTATGATGTGTCTCACATTCTTTTAAAAAAGTAATAGAGAAATTAATCAAAAAGTACAATGTGATTTTGGATGTTGGGTCACTGAAAGAAAAGTGTTTGATACCAAATTATGGTACAAACATTCACTTTCTCTATTCTTATACATTTTAATATATGAATATTCAAAATGATACTATCAAAATGAAAAAAAATTATTGCTCTTGTTACTAAGTAGAAAGAATGACAAAAATTACATACAGCATAGGTGAAAACAATTGGGACTATAGCTGAACTTCTCAAGCAACTGGGAGTATACCTGAATTTCTACAGAAATGAAACAGTGTGATTTACAATTGGGTTTAGATTATTTGCAAATATACTTTACAGACTCTAGGGAAACTACTCAAAGAAAAATTTAGGAGATACATCCTTGATATCTTCATAGAGGACAGAATATGCAACCATCTACCATATTTAATTAAAATGAGGAGTTGTGGGCATCTAGTAGAGTGGATGAGAAACTGCTTAGGAGATGCTCACGCTACACTGGACTGTCTGAGTTTGTGTTATCGCTCCACAACAAATTCCATCTTGCTGCAAACTCACTCTCTGGATGCAAGCAAGACATGTCTCAAGTATGCGAGTCTTTGCACCTGCTAAAATGGACACGGATTTAGGTCTGGCTCCTTCTTTTGGCTTGCCTTTGTCACAATCTTGTAGGAATTTAAGGAGTTAACCAGCAGATGGTAGATCACTCTCTCTCTCAGTGACTTTTATAAATGAAATATACAAACAAGATTTTAAAAAATGATAAGAAAAAAAAATATTTTCAAAACAAGAATTGGCATGGATGTGTGGTGCAGCGTTTCACACTTTGAAGATCACATGCTTCTTCCCAGTGATTCTATATAGAGCAGCACATTATGGTAAGGAAATTCTCATAGAACAGCAAGCGAAGGTACACAGCGACTGGCAGTCATCAGGACAAGTTAATGCTTCAGTGTCACTGCCCAGCCAGTGGGAACTGCTGCTTAGCAATGTGTTCAGAGATCTCAGTTAACACTACATGAAGAAAATAAAGTCAAACCATGTCCTAGAGTAACACAAAATAAGTATACTTGGAGGAAATGTTAAGACTGTAATCCTTTTACTCTGCCCATACTTCATACACCATCAGAATTTATCCACAGTCTCTAACATAATATTGTCCCATATGCAAAACATTTGCAATGAATTAGCATACGAGAAATAAAAAGCAAGACAAACACTGTCATCATATCAAAAACTAAAGCAAAGGCCAGCATCGCGGTATAATATGTAAAGCTGCCCACTGCAACACCAGCATCCCATATAGAATCAGCTGTTCCACTTCAGCCCAGCTCTCTGTTAATCTCCTGGGGAAAGCTGTGGAAGCTCATGCAAGTGCCTGGGCCCTGATCACCCACATGCAAGACCTGGAGGAAGCTGCAGGACCCTGGACTCAGCTTGGTCCAGCACTGGTTATTTTAGTTATCTGTGTAGTGAGCCAGTGGGTAGAAGCTCGCGGTCTCTTATTTTTCTTTAAAGATTTCTTAATTTTTATCTCACAATCAGGTACATATATATATAGAGAGAGAGAGAAGAGAAGAAACAGAAACATAGTCTGTCTGCTGATTCACTCCACAAGTGACCACAAAGGCTGTGAGGTCACTGTTCTGCTGTGCCAAACCTAAGCCAGGCGCTCTTCCAGATGTCCCATGGGGATGAAGGGTCTCAAGGCTTTGGTCCGTCCTCGACTGCTTTCCCAGGCCACAAGCAGGGAGCTGGATGGGAAGTGGAGCTGCCGGGATTAGAACCGGCGCCCATATGGGATCCCAGACTGCTGAATGTGAGAACTTCAGCTGCTAGGCCACCTTGACGGGACCTGTCTGTTACTTTAACTCTCATTTGAACATAAACAAAAGTGTTTATTTTTTTTAAATAAGCAAAGCCATATTTTGAACAATTATTTATCATATTGTATCACTTATAAAAATACAGTTTAAGAAATCAGAAACATTGGGCCTGGGGCCATGGCCTAGTAGCTAAAGTCCTCACCTTGAACATGCCGGGCTCCTATATGGGTGCCGGTTCTGATCCCAGCAGCTCCACTTCCCATCCAGCTCACTGCTTGTGGCCTGGGAAAGCAGTCGAGGATGGCCCAAAGCTTTGGGACCCTGCAACCGCATGGGAGACCCGGAAGAAGTTCCTGGATCCTGGCTTTGCACCCGCATAGCATCGGCCGTTGCACTCACTTGGGGAGTGAATCATCGGATGGAAGATCTTCCTCTCTGTCTCTCCTCCTCTCTGTATATCTGACTTTCCAATGAATAAATAAATCTTTAATAAAAAAAAAAGAGAAGAAATCAAAACATCAGTTGTCACACAGTACTAGGATTTAGTCACCTCTGGGGATGGAGGATAAAAGAGACTGACACAAGATTTGACAAAGGCATTTTCTCCATAAGTATGCAGCTGATAATGCTTACAGTCTCATTGAAAACTTGCAGAAATAAAGTTGTCAAGAATTTAGTTTTCCTTCACTGAGACCATTGCATAAACTCTGGTTCCATGCAAGACAGCAAAGTAACATCCCAATCAGGGCACAGCATCCCTGTCTAAGTGAGCAAACTGGGAATCAAAGCACCAGGACAGGACAGAGAATGAGCTCTGGGAAGCTGCCTGCTTACACTTCACAGGGAGACCCACACTCAGCAGCTTCCCCATGTTCCCAGGCCTTGGGGAGCACTCTCACTGAGGATACAGTGCCCAGGGGGGCTTATTGCACTGATGGAGGGAATCCTAAGCAGCCAGAAATGTGACAGTGTGGACCTGGGATCTCCTCACAGCCTGCAGTGTCTCCTCCAGCATCTTAGCTCTCTGCTGCAACCACACATTTAAGATCAACATAAGGTTATGGCCTCTCTGATTTTCATTTTTTATCACCAGATGTGTTATGTTTGCTTAATACCAAATTACTTTCAACAACTAATCACAACACAATTCAATTATTTCAATACTACTCAGGGTCTAGTTTCAATTTCTATACACAGGTGCAGGTTAATGTTAGTGGATAGCAGGTGTTAGCTCTTTCTAGTCGTGTGTCCCCTTTAAGAAGTTACCAAGGGGCCCAGTGCAGTATCCTAGCAGCTAAAATCCACTCCTTGCATAGGCCAGGATCCCATGTAGATGCAGTACTAATACTGGTGACCAGGCTTCCCATTCAACTCCCTGCCTGTGGCCTGAGAAAGCAGCTGACAACAGCCCAAAGCTCAGGAACCCTGCACCCACATGGGAGAATAAGAACCACATTGTGGGCTCCTGGCTTGGATCACCTCAGCTCAGGCCTTTGCAGTCACTTGGGGACTGAATCAATGAACAGAAAAGCTTCTTCTCTGTTTTTCTGCTTTCAAATAAAAATAAAATTCAATTTAAATAATGACCCTTATCCCAGATATTGAATACAAATGATGCTCACTTAATTAAACCAAACACTCTCATTTTTTTTTACTCTTTCTGCCACCAGAATTAGACCACCGCAAATATTCACTGAAATAAATTATGAAACCAGTCACAAATACACTCACAAATTGAGAACTGTTCTACGCCGCCAAAATTTCAACTTCACAAAGATTCTTTATTAGTGCAAATTAGCCTCTGACTAAACCAACTTGTGGATGCAAAATGAAACTGCTGTGTATCCCAAGCTCACTACCCTAGGATGTACCTGGGCCTATGACAAGATTTTACTCCCTAAGTAGCCAAGGCTGAGAGAACCCAGAGTGCATCCATAATTTTTGAGATTATATTATTATATCACCAAGGAATGGAGTTGTGGATGGGTAAAGAAAATATTATTGCTCCGAGGAGTCAGCTATATTAAATAGAAATGGAACACAACAGATGCCCTCAAGTTTAAGGGCATCAGCTGCCACTCACGATCTACTGCTCTCTTTCAGGGGGAATGAGGGAGCTGGAGGATAAGTTAGTCATGTTTTTTGTTACAAAGTATTTTGAAACTCAAACAAATCAAAACAAAACAAAACAAAACAAAAAGTGTGTAGTGGGACCCTGTAAATGTTTCAATGGGGAACACAAGTTGTGGACATTCTAATAAAATGCGTGCACATAAGTTAGGTAAATGGAGATCTACTGAGACTTTTGAGGCTTAATTTAATTTTTTCTATTTTTCTATTTACTAAGCTGACTATTTCATCCACTCTCTCACCTGCCACATGCCTGCAACAGCCACAATACCAAAAATAAGTCAGGTTTTGCACACTGCTACCCAAGCCACTGTCTGCTGCCTCCCAGCCTGGGCAGGAGCTGCACACTGCATTTGCACAGAACAGAAAGCAAGGCATTCTCATGGAGACACAGGAATCCCAATGTCATCTCAACCACTGTCACACACACCCACACAGGGCAGGGATGCCTTCCTGTGCTGTGTCAGGTGGCCATTCACTGCTTTTCTCCCAGCTCTACTGTTAAAACTAAACAGTTCTTCTAAACAACTAATGCTTATTTTGTGACACAGAGGGAAAAAAAAAAAAAAGAAGAAGAAGAAAGGAAAAGACAACTTAGTGAATTTTATCTAGGAGGAAATTGTGACTCCTGTGCCTTAATGCTCTCTGCTGAACCTGACTTATTCCCTCTACAACTCGGGGGACATTTAATCCCAATTGGGAGAACTTAAGGGAATGGGTGCCAACATACCAGAAGCCATCAGGATAAATCAGTAGTGCTGCCTTAACAGCTCCTTCCACAGGTTCTTCTAGAGAAGCCCCTTTGCGTGAGTCCCTGGGCACTCCCTTTGCTTGTCTATAAGGTCGCTGTGCCACCCCAGGCCTCTGCCAAGCACAACGCCAGCACTCCCTTTCCTCATGCACAATGGGTTCAACTGTGAGTCCTAGTGTTCAAGGTCAGTGCTGCAGAGTGAGGACCCCAAGGTCCCCCTCATGGATCCCGCCCTCCCCGGGGCCTCAGGAGATGCTCTCACACACTCACCCTTCCCAGCTTCTCACCAGTCGGGGGTCCTGCAGAGGCTCCCACGGGGAGGGAGCTCACAGGGCAGCACTGGCTCAGCCACCTGCGCCTCTCCACCAGCACAACCAGCCACGTGGCTATGGAGGCGCCCACAACAACCTCCCACCTGCTGCCACAGGGCTTCCTGGGCGCGCCTGATTGGACCGCTCCCACACACCCTGACTACGCATGACGTCACAATGCGCAGCCAATCACAATCATAAAGCGCAGAAGTGAGGTCAGGTAGGATTCTGGAGGGAGGGGGAGTGAGGGGCGGGGCTTCACCTCAGGCAAGATGTGGCCTCCTCTCTTGCAGCTTGAGCCTTCCAACAGCAGGGGGCACTGTTGCCTCTCACATCAGTCCACCTCCTGGCCTCTCCTTCCCTCTCTGATTCAGGATCCTGTTCAAGTTTAAAATCCCAAAAATGTGTGACAATAGTCTCAAATACAAATCACTGAATATTCAATAGTTTCCGGGACCGTTTTATAGTGGATTTTTGACTTTATGTAATATGACATTTTAAATATAGAACTGAAAAATATTGAAAATATAGTATAAATTTATCTTTTCAATCTCACTTCTCTATGATTTTCTTTCCCATATTTTTTATACTTTCATATTGCTCCATATTGTTTCTTAGTAGTAGATAGTAACTTGATTGTATATCTTGATCTCCTACCTAGAAATCTTGCTTTATTCTCTCATCAGTTTATGTTTGGTTTGCATAAATGGCCCATTAGTATACATTGATAATTCTGCCACTACGCTACAATATATTAATAAATTATTATTGTAGTATCTATTGATAATATTGCCACTGTGTTACAGTTTCCTTTCTGTGTTTAAATTCCTGATTATATATTCACAACAATACTTAAGAGTCCAAGTGAGAAGGCTTGTCAAAATTTAATCTAAAGAAAGAGTTTCAAGTGTTGTATGTGATAAACATTCTATTTGTATTTCGTGTATTATGAAATATGTGTATGTCAGTGACTTGGTTTCCACAATGTATGGCTTTTGGTTTCTGCTTTAAAATATCTTACTCATAAGTAATTCTGAAATTTCTGTTCTAATCTAATGAAAGCTTACACGTTTTGTGAAGGATGATGTTCACATTCCTGAAATTGATTATTTACATGGTGTTTCCTTTTTAATGACTTGTATTAATTTTTTATAAGATTCATTTATTTTTCTGTAGCACCCAAAGATAAGAAGGAGAATGAGTGAGGGCTGGTCAGGAAAAGCCACTGTTCCTGCTAGGACAGGAGGTAAACTAAGTAGCGCTGGGCTATGGGCCCACTGGTGTACAGGGGATCTGGCAGGGAGGGGTTCTGATGCAGGAGCTTGGGGAACTCCTGTGTAGGAACACAATCCCTACAGGTAAGCACAAGAACTAAGACAGGGAACAACCCAGACCACGCCAGGTTAGGATACACACTGGCATGCATTTGGCTTAGGCCAGGGGTGAGCCAGGCTGAACCAGTTCCTATCACCTGCTGTCAGATCTGAGAATCAGAATCGTGTGTGGGACATGCTGGTTAGGGTTGCAATATCAGCTAGTTCCCATTAGGGCTGTTACTAGGGACTGGCTGGGCTGGGCAAGTCTGTAGTCCCCTACAGCATGAGCTGGAACTGGGGGTGAGCCAGGCCTGGTCAGGCTAAAACATCCACTGAGTAATGCCAAGGTGGGGTGGGCCATGCCAGTCTGGGCAACAGGGCTCAACCAGCACAAGTGAGCCCCAGGGGGTGAAGAGATGGGTGAGCCCTGTAGGAGGACTGAGGGGGGTTACCATGCTGGACCACTCCTCCCACTGGTGAGCCTAAGAGCTCGGATGGTGGCACACCAGACCGGGCATGGCTACAACACCTGTTGCCTCACGTGAGCTGGATCAGTGGAAAGCCAGGCTGGGCTGATTGTACGTAGTGGTGTATGCATAAGCCAGAGTGTGTATGGGTTGACTGGGCTTGGACCCCAGCACCAACTGGCAGATGCTGGCAGATGGGGGGCAAATTCTGTCAAGTTTAATTGCAGAAACACCTGGAGAATACAAGATCCGGAAGTGGGAGTGGATCCAGCAGGGAAACAGTGGGCACTTTCCTCTAGGGTTGCCACTCCCAGTGGGGAGTATGAGAGCATGCTGGGCCCTTATTGTAGCTTTAAAAAAAAATAATAATTCATTTTATAACCCATTCTTGAAAAGACAAACACATTAATGTTCCCTTTCCCCAAATACGCTGGACCTAAAACAATCACTGTAATTAATGGCATGATGTGTGACCATCCCTTATGGTTACATTTATATTCAAATACAAAATGCCCTATGGAGCAAAATCAATCACATTTAATGCGTATTGGAGTTTAATACATAGTAAAATACACTTGAAATTTTTGAAATGATTTCTTGTTCGGTGGAATATTTTTGCTGTCTATCCCGGAAGTTGCTAATTAACACTGTAATCCTTTTGCAATGTTAAAAATCACCACATAAGAACTGAACTGAACATTTACAAATTAAACTCATTGTTTTTCAATTAGACCATCACTACCATCAACTTGCAGCTATTTTTACCTTCTAAAACTGTTGGAGTTGATCATAGTGGTAAAGTTTCTGCTTGGGACCAACAAAACCCAAAGCTTAGGACTGTAGCAACTAGGCTATCATGCTAGATTCTTTATTTCCAAGAAAATGTAATTTTTAAAGTCTGACTCTCTGTTAAAGCATCTACATTTTCCAATATCCGTGATATTGTAACATCTCCTTTAAATGCTCTTTATCTAATTAATAATTAACTAACCTTTCCAGCCAGCTACAGTAAACTCAACTCTGACTGTTGAATTGTCTCAAAATAAGGGATAAGTTAAAGTACTATCTCTCATTGGAAATGCTTTTGATATTAAGGTAATCTTTATGTCTTTTGCTTTCATTAAGTTCTCATTGCTTAAGATTAGAAGTTATGTACTTGTTTTCAAGGTGGAGGAATCCACCATGGGGGGAGGGGTATGGGAGGGGTGGGGGGAATCCCCAGCGCCTATAAAACTGTACCACATAATACAAGGTAAACAACAATAAAAAAAAAAAGAAGTTATGTACTTGTTTTAAAGGTATTTGAGTGATCACTTTATGTCAATAATTAAATCTGATCTATACTGTATTATGTAAACAGATTTTATTTCAATCTGATAATTTGAGCCTTCATGGCATCCTTGACAGACACTCAGAAATTCAAATTTCAAATTTTGGCACTTTAACTTCTACTACAGGATAAATTGTGGAATTAGCACTTATAGTAATTGTTTTGGGGTGAGATGTGGTAGCCCATACTGGGATCATATATGGGTTTCAGTTCATGTCCCAGCGGCTTCATTTCCATTCTAGCTTGTGGCTTCCAGCTTATGGCTTTGGAAAGCAACTGAGAATGGCCAAAATCTTGGAACCCTGCACCCACATGGGAGACCTGGAGGAAACTCCTTGCTCCTGGCTTTGGATTAGCACAGCTCCAGCCATTGCTGCCATTTGGGAATTGAATCAGCAGATGGATGATCTTCCTTTCTTTCTCTCCTTCTCATGGAAATTGGACTAATAGGTAAGTAAATAAAGCCTTTAGAAATAATCTTTTTTAGAGAGGCAAGATGACAGCGTAGGGTACAGACACATTTGGGATGATGGAGAATCTTTATACAGGATGAAGCATAAGAAGCAGATTACAGGGGAAAATATGGGTCAGGCAGTAGGCAGTGACATACCTGGAGACTGCCTGGACACAGGAAGTGGTGGTGATGGCAAGACAGTTTTGTAGTAAACAGAAAACCCACCAGCAACTGGTGACCAGCTATCCAGACTCCGGCGATCTGGGCTCCGGCAGCAGCCAGAGATGCAGCAGCATCCTCTGCTTGGCTCTTGTGGCAGCCAGGTGGGAGCTTGCATTCACACAGGGAGCTCAGGAGGCAAATGCAGTCTCGGACCTGCCAAACTCACTAGATTGAACCAGCGACAAGCAGAGAAAAATAGTGGACTCCGGGAGCCATCGTAGGCGGTGAAGCAGAGTACTGAGTTGACGGAATGGGCCAGAGGGGGCTCATTTCTGCCTGATCAAGTGGAACTGACCCTCTGGGGAGGGTAGCACCAGCTTTACAAACTGTAGGGTCAGTGTGGTTCCTGGATCTGAAATTCAGTAGCCCCAATTCTCCCTACCATGTGCCACCTTGTGTAACTGGGGAGTAAGTGTGGATTTGAAGTGATGGCTCAAAGTGGTTTTCTTTCTAGCTAATTGCACTGAGCTGAGCTCACAGGGAAAGCAGCATCTATGTGATTCCTGAAGCTGATAGCCAACAGTCCTGGATTTCTGTTGGTTCCCCTATGGGTGCCATCTTGCACAGAAAGGCAAGGGCTTAGAACACTGATTAATTGCACATGTGCTAAGACTTTCATGGAACCAGGTACTCTTAGACTGAAGGGTGGACAGCTGAGCTGTGCAAGAACTAAGCCAGGCTTTCCAGAACAATCAGTTCCATCATGGCACCTTACAGACTCTACCCAAAATAACCCCAGGAGGAATTCAGACTTAACAGCCAGCAGGCATGTACAACATCACTGCCTCTGACAAACCAGGTAAACAGGACAGCTGATAGTTTCCTAAATCAGGGTACTGATAGAACATAAAAATCAACTAGTAGACCTGTAGGCAATACATCTTAGAAATCTAAGGAGAATCTGCCAAACAGGATTGCAATGACAAAAGGTAAGACAGAGGCACTATGAATGTTACCAAAGATTCTCTGACAATGGTGAAAAAGCCTCTACAACCCTCAGAACTAACTGAGGAAGATATTGGGAAAATGGAGAAAAAGAATTCAAAAAACTCAATATAAACCTTCCACCAACAATGAGAAACACATAATACAGGAGTTCAAGGAAATTAAAGGATATATCACATAGCAGATGAATTAAATGAAAGCTGATGTTTCCGAATTTAAGCATACAATGGAGCAAATTAAAAGTACACTGGGAAGTCACAAAGATAGAATGAACGAAGCAGAAGAAAGAACCTAACAAATGCAAGGCATTTCCTGTCACCAGGGGGAACAAACAAAAAGTTGGAGGCAGAGCTGAGTCAAGCAAAATAAATAAATAAATAAATAAATTGATTAATTAAATATAAAATAATCTGAGAATTAAAAGATATAATTAAAAGGCCTAACATAGGAGTTATGGGAGTTCCAGAAGGCTCAGAAAGAGAAACTCGGATTAAAAGTGTATTCAATTAAATAATAAATGAAAACTTCCCTAATCTGGAGAAAGAACTGGAAAACAATATACAGAAGAATCACAGAACTCCCAACAGAGCTGATCAAAAGTGAACTTCTCTGTGTCACAAGATAATCAAGTTCTCTTCAACTGAACAAAAAGAAAAAAAAATTCCTGATGTGCACATGAAAAAAAAAATCAAGTGACACACAGAGGAACCCAATCAAACTCACAACTCATGTCTCAGAGGAAACACTACCGGCCAGAAGAGAATGGAGTGACATACTCCAGATTCAAAAATGGAAAAATTGTTAGCCCAGAATAACGTATCCTGCAAAGCTCTCCTTTCTCTTTGAAAACAAAATAAACTTCTTCCACAGTGAAGAAAAACTCCAAGAATTTGCCTCTTCTAAACCTGCCCTGCAAATGATACTCAAATCAGAGAACAACCTGTCTCTAAAATAACGGGACCAAACTGCCACCTATCCATATTAATTCTGAATGTAAATGGTTTAAACTCATCAGTCAAATGTCATAGATTAGAGGACTATATATGTAAAAAATAATAATAATAAAGTCTATCTGTTGCTTACAGGAGAACCATCTTACCAACAGAGATCAGTGGAACCAGTGAAAGAATGAAAAACATATTCCAAGCAAATTATAAACAAAAACATGTGGGTTACTAATTCTTATATCAGATGATATAGACTTTTATGTGAAAAGCATTAAAAGAGATGAAGATGGACACTACATAATGATCCAAGGATCCATTCAGCAAGAAGAAATCACATATCTAGGCACCAATTGGCAAAGCATTTAGCTACATGAAACAAATATTAGTGGATTTTTTTTTTACTTTTTTGAACTACTATTATCATTTTATGATACAGTTCCATAGTTTCTGGGGTTTCCCTTATCCCCTCTCCAATCCCCAGTCCCCCTCTACTGAGTGCCCCTATTTTATTACTATAGTATAGTTTTTCATAAACAGTCATAGGTCCATCATTGCAGGCATGGACAATGGCAGAGAGTCTAGCATCCTATTGTCAAGATATAGTTAGCAGTTTAATTGGGAATCCATCTTTGATCTTAAAGTAGAAATGCATACTGCATTGTATCCTTAAATATGGATATGATAGCTTTCATTACCCAAATACTATAATCACCTTAAATGAAAAGCCACAATATATTATCAACAACAGGAAGAAAAATAGGAATTTACAATGCCAAGAACTTAAATAGCATACTAATAGATACGTAAGTCTCTATTACAATTACTGTACATTCCCTTAAATTAAAAGCCACAAAACAAAATATATAGGGGAGGAAAGAAGATGGCCGACGTAGGAGGAAGGCTGTGAGGGAGTCTCCAGTGAAAGAGGGATAGAAAGTCACAGAAGCAGCAAAGAGGAACAGCAGGGAATCGCAGGGAGAGGTCCGTGAGGCTCCCTGGGACAGTGTGGAACCAAAAAGATCCACACAACTCGGAAGAACAACGAGAACGGAGCAGGGCAAAGGTAGAGAAACCGACATCCCACTCCAGACCTGCTGAGTCACTTTTGAAAACGGCCTGACTGGAGACGCGGACAGCCCGGAGGCGGGGAGATCGGGCGGATCGTCACCGGCGGGAGGCCTTCGGCAGCGGTGGAGGCAGACTGCAGCGGCCGAACGTTTGGTGAGCCGGGGGGTTGACGTGGCAGCCTCCGCATTCCTAGACCCCTGCCGAGGCTTTAGCCTCTGAGAACGCGGGGCAGACGGACTGAAACTGTTGGGTTTGTGCCTTGGGAACTGCGTGCAGTGGTGTTGGTGGCTGAGGGGGCCCCGGGGGGGCGCCTCAGGTGTTCCTACACGGGGGGGGGGGCCAGTGCGTCTCGGTGCGCAGAGGCTGCTGGCGAGGATCTGGAGTCCTCCACATCCTGCCTGGTGGAAGTGAGATAACATCAGGAAGACCCTGGTCGCCGCGCCGAGCGGCTGCGCCGAGCGGACTAGGCGGCCCCGCCTGCAGCAGCCGCCGCCACAGCGCAGGTGTCAGGTGTCAGAAGAGCTCTGCCCAGCTTTGGGAAGTGTAGTGCTGTGTGTCCCCGACACGCAGGTACCACTCCCATAGGGTGAACTGCTCACCTATCGCCTCCCACCCTGCAGTTCTGAGCGTGGGCATCCCACCAGGAGAGCTCTGGAAACTCCTGCATCACACTGACACGGTGCGAACCTGCCGTGAAATTATAACAGGGCGCCTGGGCCACTCCTCCGCTAAGGGCCGGTGTGAGAGAGCCACACAGGAACAGGGGCTCTGAACATCCACACACCACGAGTGGTGGATTCACTGCACAAGAGCCACGCCTGGAAAGTGCCTCACCCACAGTCCCGTGTGTGGGAGACGCACCAGGTGGGCTCTGAAAAACCTTGCAGTCCCTGACACGGAGAACGCAGGGAGAAAGCACATAAAACCTTCTAAGTCCTGCGGATTCCCGTGCAGGGGGCACACCCAGAGAGCGCCTCCATCCCTCCACGCCCTGGGGTGTCACACCTGTAGAAGAGGTGCCCAGAGTGTGCCTGGAAGCCACTGGGCCCCCAAGGTGGTGCTCTACAGCCCCGGGCCCTGAGAACGCACCAACGGCGCCTTGAAAATTACCACGCTCGACAACACCACGTCTGCAGGCTCCAATCTCTACAGGAAAGCATCTGACAGCCCCTCAACACACGGGTTCATTTGCCTCACCAGAATTCACCAACGCAATGGGAAAAACCACCAGAAAGAGCTGTGCTCCAGATGAAAGAGCCAGCACCCCACCAAACATGGGCCAAAAGCCATTATCAATATCGGCGATGCGAGATGAAGACATGGACGTGTTACCAGCAAAGGAATTGATGAAAATAATGCTAAAATTTCTCAGAGACGTGGACACAAAGCTGGAAGACTACCAGAACCGCATAATCACCGAAATACAACAAATCAAAACCAAACTGGATGCCCAAGAGAATAAGATTGAAAGCCTCATCAACAGAATAAATGCGGCAGAGGAAAGGATCTCTGAAACAGAAGACACACAAAATGAAAGTGCCCAGCGAATTAAACAGCTGGAGACAAACCTCAGCAAAACTAATAAAATGATGCAAGAGATGAAGGATTACCTTAGAAAACTGAATATTCGGATCATCGGCCTCCCTGAGGGAGTAGAAAGAGAATCTGGGATGCAAGCAGTGCTTGATGAAATTATACAGGAAAACTTCCAAAACACTTGGAACACGAATCCACCCCGCATACAGGATGGACAGAGAACTCCCAACAGACATGACCCAAAGAGATCTTCACCCAGACACACGGTGCTCAGGTTCTACTCCAATGAAGACAAAGAAGGAATCCTGAGACAAGTACGAAGTAGAGAAAAGATCACATACAGGGGAAAACCCATCAGAATCACTGCTGACTTCTCCGAAGAGACCCTACAAGCAAGGAGAGAATGGACAAAGATCTTCCAAGTCCTGAAACAAAACAACTGTCAACCAAAAATAATCTACCCAGCAAAGATCTCATTTGTATATGAGAACGAGATCAGATACTTCAATAGCAAAGAAAAACTAGAAGAATATGTCTACACAAAACCAGCTCTGCAAAGTCTCCTTAGAAATGCGCTAGTCCCGGACAAAAAGGAGGCAAATCACAAACAAAGATGGCAAATAAGAAGGTCTCCAAACTAAAAGCTGCACAAACAAGACAACTACATAGGCAACAACACACACACAACACAATCACATGGCAAGGCAAAATTGCAAACTCTCAATTTTAACTCTCAACACAAATGGTCTAAATTCACCAATCAAAAGACAGAGATTAATAGAATGGATCATCAAACAAGACCCAACCATCTGTTGCCTACAAGAAACGCATCTAACCAGAAAGGATGCAAAGAAACTGAAAGTGAAGGGATGGAAAAAGATATTTCACGCTAATGGACGAGGAAAAAAAGCTGGGGTAGCTATCCTAATTTCAGACGAGATAGATTTCATTCTAACTAACATCAAAAGAGACAGGGAAGGCCATTTTATACTGGTGAAGGGAATGATCCATCAAGAAGCAATCACCATCATTAATGTTTATGCACCGAATCTTAATGCACCTAGTTACGTAAAGCAATTACTTACAGACTTAAGGGAAGACATAGACACCCGGACAATTCTTGTGGGCGATCTCAACACACCTCTAACAACAATGGACCGGTCTACGAAACAAAAACTCAACAAAGAAACAACAGAGCTCACACAAACAATAGAACAACTGGACTTAGTAGACATATATAGAACTTTTTATCCTAAGGCCACAGACTATACATTCTTCTCAGCGGTACATGGCACCTTCTCCAGAATCGACCACATGATAGGACATAAAGCGAATCTAAACAACTTCCAAAACATTAGTATCATACCATGTACCCTCTCAGACCACCATGGGATGAAACTGGAAATCAACAACTCAAAACTCCCCAGGAAGTATAGGCACTCTTGGAAATTGAACAATATGCTATTAAACGAACATTGGGTCAGAGAAGAAATCAAAGATGAGATCAAAAAATTTATGGAAACCAATGAAAACTCTGATACAACATTCCAAAACTTGTGGGACACCGCCAAAGCAGTGCTACGAGGTAGATTCATCGCAATCGGAGCACATGTCAAGGCCCAAGAAAGACGCCAAATACAGGAACTAACCTCACACCTCCAGGATCTGGAAAAACAGCAGCAGAAGAGTCCCACGCACAATAGGAAACAAGAAATCATCAAAACAAGGGAGGAGATAAACCAAATAGAAATCAAAAAAACTATACATAAAATCAACAAATCAAAAAGTTGGTTTTTTGAGAAAATAAACAAAATAGACACTCCACTGGCCCGATTGACCAAAAAAAAACAAGAGAAAGTGAGAATCAATAGCATTAAAGATGAAAAAGGCAACATAACAACAGACACTGCAATCATTAAGAAAATAATTAGAAATTACTACAAAGAACTGTACTCCCACAAATTTGAGGACCACCAAGAAATAGAAAAGTTCTTGGACTCCCACCACTTACCAAAACTCAGTCCGGAGGCAACTGCAGAATTAAATAAACCCATAACCGAGGTAGAGATTGAAACAGTCATCAAGGATCTCCCAACGAAAAAAAGCCCAGGCCCAGACGGCTTCACTACAGAATTCTACAAAACATTCCGAACAGAACTAACCCCAATCCTCTACAAGCTCTTCAAAACAATAGAGGAGGAAGCAACCCTCCCAAACTCATTCTATGAAGCCAACATCACCTTAATCCCAAAACCGGACAGAGAACCATCAGAGAAGGAAAACTACAGACCTATCTCTCTGATGAACATTGATGCTAAAATTCTCAACAAAATCCTAGCCAATAGAATTCAAAAAATCATCAGACAGATCATTCATCCGGATCAAGTAGGATTCATCCCTGGAATGCAGGGATGGTTCAACATTCGGAAATCCATAAATGTTATAAACCATATCCAAAAACTGCAAAACAAGAACCACATAATAGTTTCAATAGATGCAGAAAAAGCTTTCGACAAAATCCAACACCTCTTCATGCTAAAAACTCTAGCCAAAGTAGGCATAGATGGGAAAATCCACAACATAATTAAAGCAATTTATGAAAAACCCAACGCCAGTATCATACTGAATGGAGAAAAGCTAGAACCCTTCCCACTGAGATCTGGAACAAGACAAGGGTGCCCGCTATCACCACTGCTATTCAACATAGTCCTAGAGGTACTTGCAGAGGCCATAAGACAAGAAAAAGAACTTAAAGGCATACGTATAGGAAACGAAGAAGTCAAGCTTTCACTATATGCAGATGACATAATCCTATACATAGAAAAACCAGGAGACTCAATACAGAAACTGCTAGAACTTATACGAGAGTTTGGCAGAGTGGCAGGGTACAAAATTAACGAACGAAAATCAACAGCCATAGTGTACGCAAATAACACCAAGATGGAAGAAGATCTAACCAACAGGATACCATTCAAAATAGCAGAGAGAAGTATGAAGTATTTGGGAATAAATCTAACCAAAAGCGTAGGAGACCTATTCGAAGAAAACTACAAACTATTTAAAAAGGAAATTGAGCAAAACCTCAAAAGATGGAATAACATCCCGTGCTCCTGGATAGGCAAAATCAATATCATTAAAATGTCTATACTACCACAAGCAATATACTTTTTCAACGCAATTCCAATCAAATTGCCCAAAACATTCTTCACGGAACTGGATACAATGATCCAAAAGTTCATCTGGAAACACAAAAAACCACGAATAGCTAGAACCATCCTGAAAAATAAGAGGTTAGCAGGGGGAATCACAATCCCGGACCTCTGGACATACTATAGAGCAGTGGTTATCAAAACAGCCTGGTACTGGCACAAAGACAGAAAGGAAGATCAATGGAATAGAATAGAAGCACCAAAAGGGAACCCACACAAATACAGCCAATTAATCTTTGACAAAAAGACCAACGATAGCTCAAGCAAGTGGGAAGGCCTCTTTAGTAAATGTTGTTGGGACAACTGGCTGATAGCCTGTAGAAACAAAAGGATAGACCCACATCTATCACCATACACTAAGATCCAATCTACATGGATAAAAGACCTAAACCTACATCCAGAAACCTTCAAACTCTTGCAAGAAAATGTAGGAAATACACTGCAAGACCTAGGAGTAGGTTCCGACTTTCTAAGAAGGACACCAAAAGCAATAGCAGTTGAGAACAGAATAAACAAATGGGACCTCATCAAACTAAGAAGCTTCTGTACAGCAAGGGAAACAATCAACAAAGTAAAAAAGCAACCCACAGAGTGGGAGAAGATCTTTGCACACGATATAGGCGATAGGGGGCTAATTTCCAGGATATACAAAGAACTTCAAAACAACCAAAAAACCAAAACAAACAAGCCACTCAAGAAATGGGCAAGGGAAATGGGCAAACATTTCACAAAGGAACAAGTCCAAATGGCAAACAAACATATGAAAAAATGTTCCAGCTCCCTAGCAATAAGGGAAATCCAAATTAAAACATCGATGAGGTACCACCTAACACCAGTAAGATTGGCCCACATAAACAAGAACACCAACGACGCTTGCTGGCGAGGATGCGGGGAAAAGGGAACCCTACTCCACTGCTGGTGGAGCTGCAAACTGGTACAGCCTTTATGGAAATCAGTCTGGAGAACACTCAAACAACTCGGAATCTGCATGCCATATGACCCAGCAATAGCACTCCTAGGAATATATCCAAAACACCTGTTTTACGACAAACCAACATGCATCCCTATGTTCATTGCAGCACAATCAGTAATTGCAAAAACATGGAAGCAACCGAAATGCCCATCAGCAGAAGATTGGATAAGAAAGCTTTGGTTCATCTACTCCATGGAATACTACTCAGCTATTAAAAAAAACAAAATGCAGTTCTTTGTGGCTAAATGGGCACAACTGGAAACTATAATGCTAAGGGAAATGAGTGAATCCCAAAAGATTAGATACCACATGTTTGCCTTGATTTAACCTGTAATTTTTTGTTTGGTTGTTTGTTATTTTTTTGAACCTGTCATTGATACTGTCTCAACCCAGATGTTTCGAAGAATGGAACTCGCATTATTCTTAACATATTGTTTACCCATTACTATGTCAATTAATTCCATAATGTTGTATATTGAAACTGAGGCCTTGTTGGGGCTTTTAACCGACCGGATCTTTACTATGTTAGACCTATCTTCAGACCATAGAAGGTCTCCCCAGGAGGCCACTGAACTTATCTGGACAATAAGACGCTGAACTTTATGCTAGGCATGTGTTTGCAAGCAATGAATCTCAACTGAACTTGAACTATGGTTATGCAACAAGGTGGAGGAATCCACCATGGGGGGAGGGGTATGGGGAGGGGTGGGGGGAATGCCCAGCGCCTATAAAACCGTACTACATAATACAGTGTAAGCAGCAATAAAAAAAAAAAAAAAAAAAAAACAAAATATATAACAAGAAAAAGATAAATTAAAAATTCCATGAAGTTAAATAACGTGCCACTGAATGACTATATATCAGCTCTCATTTAATTCATTCCTTAAATTCCTAGAACTCATGCTTTACATGTTTCTCATTGTTGATAAGAGGCTTTATAACAAGTGTTTTGAATTCTGTATTCCCATTTTCTCAATGTCTTCCTCAGTTAACTCAGGTTGGCCAAGGCTCTTGCTCCTTTGGAGGGGAGTCCTCAGTAATATTCACTGTGCCATTGTCTCTTCTTTTGCTCTAGTCATTGTACTTCTTGGGGCAGGTTTCTAAGCTGTGTCACCCACAGGTCTACAGTTTGATTTTACGTATTGTGGTTGGTACACAGCTCTTTGTTTCCAGTCACTTGTGCCATGCACTCCAGTGAGTGCTTCTCCCACACGGGTGCAGAATCCCAAAGCTTTGGGCTGTCTTTGACTGCTTTCCCAGGCCACAAGCAGGGAGCTGGATGGGAAGTGGAGCCGCCGGGATTAGAACCAGTGCCCATATGGGTTCCTGGCATGTTCAAGGCGAACACTTTAGCCACTAGGTCACGCCGCCGGGCCCTGGCCAGGACAATTTAGCCGGAGTTCCTAGCACTGCATCTCAGCCAACCCTGACACTCCACATGCTGCTTTAGAGCCACATTGTCTTGGCCACAGCCACCGCCCCAGAAGAATAGGCAAACATGGCGGACATGCCTGGTGCTCCAGGGCATAGTAGCCTTGGCTATACATCTCCCTTATCCCTTACCTTATGAATCTGTAGCATGTCTGCCCAGTCTGCAGCTCCAGTGCCAGGCGATCTGGGCTATGACCCTGTTATTCACACACAGCTGCTCTCTCAGCAGTCACTCCTGGGTAGGGGCTGCTGGGCTGGCCACTAGCCCGCAAGTCCCATCACTATGCCCGCTGCTCCAGGGTGGAACCACTCTGTCCCAGCCCTCCTGCATGGCACTCTGCCTGTGTTCCAGGGCAACACCTGAACAAGCGCCTACACTGCCTCTTACACTCCTGCCCTGTCCCCTGCTGCAGGGAGAGGTCTACTTAGAACATGTCTAACCGCCAATCCACCTGGACCTCTGCTCCACAGGTGGCTTGAAGGCAAACAGAATCAGTCAGCACTCCCTGCTCACCCTGTACCTTTAGTGCCCATCAGGATGGCACTCCAGGTTCAGGCCAGCATAGATGGAATGCACGCTCCCCTACCCTGCCTGCTGAGTGTGCCAGAGATTCAAGGACTAGGTCAATGATCTCTGGGCCTCTAGCCCTCCCACTATGCCAGCTTCTCCAGGGTCAGGCAAATTCTGCCTGCAATCCACCCCCATGGACTACACACACACACACACACACACACACACACACAGACACGGCAGGCTGCTCTGCTTGCTGCAGCAGAACCAGCTAGGCTCTGCTAGCCATCTTGTGCTCACAGCAGGTGGCTCGCCCACCTTCCACTCCAGGAGCTTGCCCTGCATAGGCAACTCATATACCACTGCTAAAAGGACCTGCTGATTCAGCCAGCATCTCCCGTGCCCCAGCCTGCCTGCTGTCCACTTCGGTAACAACCGGTACACCAACACCATGTTCCTCGGTTGCCTGTAAGTCACTCCAGGTTCAGGTGGACTCAGCTGGTGCTTCACGCTCCTCTATGACTTCCTCCTTGACAGAACCCTCCTGAGGTTCTAGGGCTAGGCCTCTTCAGAGGTTGTTTCATGGGCCCCAGCACGCACGCCATGCACTCTAGGGCCACGTCATCCAAGCCACCTAGGCCAGTGCATCCTGCACAGCACCCTTAGCTTGCAGGCTGCGCCGCCCCACCCACTGTTTGCTTCATGCTTAGGCAGGGTCAGGTGGTGTTACACACCACGCACCCACACTCTGGGACTGGGCCATATTATGATCATGCCACACCCACATCCTCCCACTGTGTCAGCTGCTCACTCACACCACACCCTGCAGGTCCCCAGACTGCCTACCATCCGCTGTGTCTTCCAGGGTCATGCTGTCCTGATTATCACAGCAAAACCAAGCCTAGACCAGACGCCATCAGCTGCAACCCTCCTTCCTTGGCGCTCCAGGGCCACGTGTGCTTGAACAGTCACTTCACACGGCCTGCTGTACACTCCTGGACCAAGAGGGCTTAGCTGGTACCCACATGCATGCCAGGCATGCACAATGTGTGCTCCAGTGACAAGTGGTCACGACAACAAGCCAAGGACCATAGGAGCCCACCGGCCGCTAGTTCCAAGGTCAGGCCAGACAAGCTGATGCACTTTACACCAGCTGTTCTCCCACCATCTAATTAATAGCCAAGTCATCCTGGCCAGTGTCCCTGCTCCCACAGCACTGTAGTCATCTATTTCAGGGCCAAATTATGCTGGGGGAAGGGTGCACCTCCAAAACGCTCCCTCCATTGCCCCACCTGCCCATCCAGGGCCAGGCTTGGTGAGGCAGAGCCAGTGCACCTCTAGCCCAAGCACACTGGCACCATCCACTACAGAGAGCCAGTCGGGCTCAGACTGTGATCCTGCTCCCTCAGCGCTGGGTCCTTTCTGCCATCCACCCTGTCCCTGCCCCTGCAAGCCCAAGCCTGCATGCCCTGAGTCCCCTGCCCCACAGCCTGCCCACCCTGTCACCTTACTTGTCCTTCCAGTGGCATGTCCCACATCCATACCCCTCCTGTAAGCAGCTCCAGGGCCAGGCCAGAAGGGCAGCCCCAACATTCACCTGGAGCCTGTCTGCCCACAAGGACTTTCCACTGCCCCAGGGCAAGGTGAGCTAGAGTTGCAAGGTATTTGAAGCAAATCACTGCAGCAAAAACCTTGTTTCTTGTCTCACATGACACAATTTCCATACAGAAAACTCTTATTTGCAAAGCAAGATTTATTTAATAAGAGGAAGGAGGGACTGCTTCCATGGCCTAGCAGCTAAAGTCCTCGACTTGAACACGCCCGGGATCCCAGATGGGTGCCGGTTCTAATCCCAGCAGCTGCACTTCCAATCCAGCTCCCTGCTTGTGACCTGGGAAAGCAGTCAAAGACAGCCCAAGGCTTTGGGACCCTGCACCCCTGTGGGAGACCCGGAACAAGTTCCTGGTTCCCGGCTTCGGATCAGCGCAGCACCGGCCATTGCAGTCACTTGGGGAATAAATCATCCGATGGAAGTTCTTCCTCTCTGTCTCTCCTCCTCTCTGTATATTTGACTTTGTAATAAAAAATAAATAAATCTTTTTAAAAAAAAATAAGAGGAAAGAAAATCATTGCTGCCCTAGTGGCAGGACGGGGCTCCAAGTGAGGAAAGCCCTGAGGAAAATGGTGGCAATAGTGTCTTATATGCACCGTCTAGGGGAGGATTTCACATGAGTCACCCCAAAGGCAGAGAGAAAGAAACTAATTCGCAGTAGGCAGTAATATCTACCACCTAGGACAGAAAATAGAGGGTCAGACTTGGGGCTTCCTTCTCCCAAAGTTGTGGGGTAGGCAGCCAGTTCAGGCTCACCAACTTGAAAGACATACCCCCACACCATCTAGGCTTTCCCTTCTGCCCACCTGTGACACTCACCAATCATCACCTGGTACCTGAGGGGGGGAGGTATTGCATTGTTGTGTGACCACTCCCCTCACAAGCCCCAATGACGGCTCCTGATTGGGTGGGGCTCACCCACTTGGTCACGTGCTTCCATTGCTCTGACACTCTGACTCTTAGCCTCCCCAGTATCTGCTTGCCCTCTGGATTCCTGCAGATAATCTCTGAGGACAGGTAGCCCCTGAGCATGACCCAGCTTACCTGCATTCCTCATCTTATGTTAATTACTTGAGTGGGACAGTAAGGATGTTAATTCAAACATGCTTTATATTACTTGTGCACTTTTCAGAATTCCAGGAGAGATGAGACCTAGCAGTAATGGAACGTGACAGAGAAGCCAGGGAAATGTGAATGTCTGCAGCCTTGTAAGTGTGTCCAGGCTGTTTGCTGTATGGCTCTTAAGATAACTTAAATTGTTGGGGAAACTGGGACATAGGTCTTCATATTATCAGACAGACTTCAGGGTAATGACCATTTCTGTCTCTCAGGGTTTCCATTCAGACTGGATTGTCACATGGATTTGGCATTTGTTAATTTCTTGTAAGTCCTGGCATCACCAAACTTGGTTAACAAAAGCTCCTTAATACACCCTAGACTTGTCTGGCATGATCTTGCTTGCACCCCACAACACCATCCTGGAGATAAGCTGAAAGCTGAAGCGCAGTTCCTTTGACAATGACCCAGAGAAGAGGTTAGTGTGAGCCACATCTCACTGTGTTTGATATGGCAACAGCTGTGAGGGATGATTAATTTGCTGATTCTATCCCTGTGTTCCCTCCCCAGAGGAAGGGAACAGGAAGGACATGGAAATAGGGGAATCACCTGTTCTTACATTTTAAAGGACAATTTTACCAGGGACTAGGAGATCCAGTCTGACTGCTCACACACTACTCCAGCGCCCTCATGTCCACAACCTCCCTCTGCTTGCTCCAGGCCCAGGCAGGCTAGCCCAGCCTCTCCTTTCATTAAGCATGCCTGCCCACCATCCTGCTTGTCATTTAGGGAACATGCCAGCTCAGGTGGTGCCCACTGTGTCCCACAGCCTACCCGCTGGTGACTGTAGGACAAGGCCAGCTAGAGAAGCATCCACAAGTCTCTATCAAGCAGGCCCTCTAACCCTGCTCACTGCTTGAGGCCTAAGCCAACTCTGCGGACCACTCACACAAAACAGTCCCCATTGCTGCCCTGTTTGCTGCTTCAGGTCTAGGCTGGATCTGCCAGGGACCCTGCAACACCTGCCCTCCATCTTACTTACTCTTCAGGGCTAGGCTCACTCTCCCTGGACCCACAGCGCCTCTAGCATCCCCACCTTGGGTGCTGCAGCAGGCACAGGTCTTCTGGGCAGGAAAAACCTGTGCTTCTAGCATGCCTGTCATGCCTCCCTCAGGCTACTCCTGGTGACTCTGCCTGCTACTCCAGGGACAGAAAGGCTTGGCCAGAACAACAGGCCCCAAAACACATCCACCCCACCAACCAGCCTTGGTGCTGCCAGGTCAGATGGGCCCAGATGTCATTTCCCGTGCTCCCAACCTCCTTGTCAAACACTCCAGGGTTTGAAAGGCTCTGCCACCATGCCATCAACCCCACAGGTGCCTGTAGCATGCCTGTCCATCTGCCCCTAGAGCAACTTAAGACCAATATGGCTCAGCCAGCAACATGCTCCCCTGACAGCCGCTGACCCAACAGACTACTCAGAACTGGTTGCTGCTCAGCTGCCGACTACCTTGGCACTCTGTGCCTCTGGCTATCAGCCCTGATAACATGCCCACTGTTATAAGGCCAGGACAGGTCACTTGGGCCAGCGTACAAGCACTCCATCCTGCAGGTACCACAGTCTTTCTGAAGCTCCAGCCCCACTTGTCCTGTGCCCACTCTGCCTTTAGCACTCTTGCCAGTGCCTCTAAGTGCCAACCACCCACAAGTCTGCTCCAGGGTCAGGCCAACATCCCCATGTCCCTGGTCTGCACACCCTCACCGTCTGCTTTAGAGCCACACAGGCCCTTCCAGCATCCCCACACACCCAGCACAACTGCCCTGCGGGCCCACTTGCTGTTGCAGAACCAGATTAACTTGGATGGCAATCCTAGGCCCAAACGCACCTGCTTGCCTCTCCAGGTCCACGTGCGCTCAGCCAGCCATGCCTCCTACCACCACCACCACTGCCCCAGCACTCAATGTCATCTGCTACATCACCAAGGCCTCAAAATCTGGCAGCCCCAGCACAACTAGCCAGCCTGACCTGCCTCACAGCAGCTGCCCCAGGGCCAGCCACAGTCACTCAGCCACCCGCACACCCAGCAGACCATTGGCCTGCCTGCTGCTTCCCCTGTGCCAGTTGCACACCTAGCATTCCCGCCCAACCACTATTAGGACAGGCTGGCTGAAATGGCCACGTCAGGATTCTAGCCTCCACAGCCCGTGGCCGTGGGCACTGTTAAGGAGCAAAGGCACTTTGTTCAATGCCCCCTCTGCCCTTGACCGGCAGCTGCCCACTCCAGGGCAAGGATAAATCACTCCTCCACTCCACCCCCATATTCCCAGCCAGCCTGCAAGCCACTCCAGGGCCAGGCTGACTTAGCTAGACACCAGCTTATTGCTCCAGGGCCAAACCTGCTCCGTTGGTGCTTCACCAGCCACCAGCACCCATGCCATCCACTCCAAGACTGGGAACATGGCTATGGTCCCCTCATGTGTAGCCTGCCCAATGCCCTGCCTCATGCTCCAGGACCAGGCAGAATTGGCCAGTGACACAGTGTCTGCTTTAGGACACCCACCTGACTGCCACTCCAGAGCCAGCTCTGTTCACACTGTGCCCACCATGCATCTCCTACTTCCACCATACCTGGCACTCCAAGGCCAAGTTGGAGAATGGGTGCTTCCAGTGGTCAAATCCTGCTTCCAGCCCCTGACTCTGGGATCAGGGGCTAGAGTCTTCCAGGGCCCATGTTGCTTTCCTCCATCCTCGCCCCATCTCCTATTCCCCACCCACCAGCTGTCTGGGCTTTGACCTTCCAGAGGTAGATCCACCTTCCCTGTGGGTAGTTCCCTCTGTTTTTGCTCCATGGCCCCAGCCTTGCTGTCTCGATGCGTGGCTAGATGCACAGACTCGTCACCCTTACTCTGTTGCTGCTTGCAAGATGGACTGCTGGTACCATTTCCTGCATCACTTCATCCCACAGCCTGCTGTGACCCAGCATAGGGTTTGACCCAGGGCCAGCTGCACACTGCTCTCTGCCTGTCTCAGCCCATGCTGATGGGCACCTACACCATTGTGGAGGTCACAGTACAAGCAACAAGGGGCCTGCCAATGAAGGCATGGCAGATTGACTGATTTGAAAGGCATGGTAACAGAGGGAAAGAGATCTACCATCAGCTGGTTAATCAACTGCTTCAAAACCTTGGGGGAATTACACTGAAGTGTTGAGGCCATTATCATCATCAACAAAGAGAGATTGTTTACAAAAAGTCTTAGTCAGTTAAAAAAAAGATCAAATGATATGTTAAGATTCGAGAAAAACTTTTTTTTAAGGTTTATTTATTTATTGTAAAGTCAGACATACAAAGAGGAGGAGAGACAGAGAGGATGATCTTTCCTCCGATGATTCACTCCCCAAGTGAGCGCAACAGCAAAATGAACTCATAGTTATCTTCTTCATAAACAGTGTTGAAGTATCAATCTATGATTTTGTTGACCAGGAGCTAAGGAAAGCAGATTTATTCCAAGGTTTAAAGTCTTAGGGATTATTTCTATTATTTAAGAACTTACCCAACGTGGCTCTAGGATGTGTATGTGGCCAGCTACCTTTTAGAAAGATAGGCTTTTGAAATCTCAAATTTCTTTCTGCATTTCCTGTTTTGTTTGTTATTTGCTTGTTTCTAGTTAACTGTATCATGCTCATATTTCTCCACAGAAACAGAGTAAAAGATTCATCCATTCCACATACAGAAATGGCATCTCCTCTACATGGCAGATCGAAGGGCTACCAAATGCACAAAAATGAAAGCCTCAGGTGCAGCCAGCTTTTATTGTGCCACGCTGTATCTGAATTCCAGAATGTTAGGCATACATTAGTTTTTCAAAAACATGCAAGTGTTGGAAGACTAACTTAGTAAAATTCTACCAAGCCTAGCATGGTAGCCTCGTGGCTCAAGTACTTATCCTGCATGCACCAATTTTGGTTCATGTCCAGGCTGCCCTACTTCCCACCTAGTGCCATGCTTGTGGCCTGGGAAAGCAGTTGAGGATGGACCAAAGCCTTGGGATCTTGCACTTGTTTGGTGATACGGAAAAGGCTATTAGCTCAGGATCACTTCAGCTTTGGCCTTTGCAGCTACTTGAAGAGTGAACCAGCAGATGGAAGATTTTTATCTCTGTCTCTCCTCCTTTCTGTAAATATACCATTCCTGGAAAAATTTTAAAAATCTTAAAAAAAATTCTCACTACCAAGAACTTACAATTTCATGAGAAATACAAATCTTTAAATACACCTTGAAATGAGCTTACACAAAGTCAAGAAACAAGAAATGTTATCATTTACCTTCATGGTGTGTGACCCAAAAAGTCAGTTGGTCTGTGTCTTAGTTTCCTTCATTTCAACAGTACACACACTCAAAACACCAGTATAATCTCATTGCACTGAAATTATGCAACCAAAGGAACCCTGGGAAAAGCTGGCTCATGCTGTTAATATTTTCTGCCCGTAAACTCTGAACAAATTTCTTTAAGCATCATTCATCCTCTAATACTTCATTTCCGCAAGAACATACAGTTGCTAACACCATGGCATACTGTGTAAGGCCCCTCTGCAGCACCAGCAGTCTATGGGATGCTCCACTTATGATCCAGCTCCTGCTAAGGTACTTGGGAAAGGAGCACATCATGGCCCAAGGACTTGGGGCCCTGCACCCAAGCAGGGGACCTGGAAGCAGTTCTGTGCTCCTGGCTAAGGACCAGCACAGCTATAGCCATTGTGTTGATTTAAATGGGAAGTGAAACATAAGATGGAAGTCGCTCTCCCTCTCTTAGTCTCTCTCTGTAACTCTTGATTTAAATTTTAAAAAAATGATTTTTTGAAAATCAAATATTTTTGGACAGTTCTGTCTTTCACCCATTCCAGCATAGGCTGTAATAAAGAAACTCAATGTAAACTATTTGGGCCCAGCACAGTGCTGACAAAATCTCCACCCTGCATGAGCTGGGATCCCATAAGAGTGCCAGTTTGTTTCCTGGCTGATCCACATCCCTGCCAGATTCCTGCTTGCGGCCTGGGAAAGCAGAAAAGGGGGAACCAAAGCCTTGGAACACTGCACCAACAGGGGAGTAGAAGAAAAGGCTCCTGGCTTCTCTTTTTCATTGTGTTCACTTGGACAGGGAACCAGGGGACAGAAGATCTTCTTCTCAGATATAGAGAGAGGAGGAGACAGAGAATAAGGTATTCTGTCTGCTGGTTCACTCCACAATTGACCACAATGGCTGCAGCAGAGCTGATCTGAAGCCAAGAGCCAATTTTTTAGTGGCAAGTGAGATATACAGAGAGGAAGAGAGTGAGAAAGAGACACAGAAAGAGAGAGATAAAAGAATCTTCCATCCACCGGTTCACTTCTCCAACAGCTGCAATGGCCGAAGCTGAGCTGATCCAAAGCCAGCAGCCAGAAACTGTTTCCTGGTCTCCATGGGGGTTCAACATTGCAAGGCTTTGTACCATCCTTGACTGCTTCCCAAGGCCATAAGCAGGGAACTGGATGTGAAATCCAGCAGCCAAAGCATAAACTGACACCCATAAGGAATCCTGTTAGTCACTAGGCACCATGCTGGGTCCTAAATAGTAATCTTAAAGAAAAATGAAAATGATTTGAGGAAGCACACAAGGAAATGGTCCACGAGGAGTTAGAGTCAGAGAGTGCCCCAAATGCATTGGGCGAGAGTTCAGCTCCATCTGCAAACCTAGACAGAGACCAGAAAATTTGACAGCAGCAGTTCTCAAAGTTTCCATTACACTGAAAAAAAAAAGAATAAAACTAAATTATGATTAAAGTGAGAATGTTTTCTAAATGTGAACTTAAGAATATCTAGCCTCTTGTACCCTATGGACAATGTTTGTACCTGATAAAATGCAACCCTTGACACAATCTCTAAAACATGTAACCGTTATATCAAGAATAAACTGGTATAAAATTAAAATCTAATCTGCTGTTATATTGTTCCAATGTAAGAGCAGAATCCATGTTCTCTTTTAGATTTTATATTAACATGCAAAATGGTTATATGCACAGTAATGTGTTGTTGATGAGGAAGATTGTGAAACAAAAATCTATGCATGATATAGTTGGTGATAGGCCTCAAGTATAATTTGTAGCATTTTCCAAATATTTATCATTGACACACGTAATTAAAGTCTGATCCTCTGATAAATAAGTTTTACAATATACATGTAATTGCAACATCTCCTCTTAAATGCTCTTTATGGCAGCAACCTGAGGACCTAAGGTGCCCACCAGCCACTATTCCAGATCCAAGCTGGACAAGATGGTGTACTCTGTGCCTGCTATATGCCTGCCATCTGCTTCATTGCCAAGTCATTCTGGCTGGTGTCCCTGCTTTCACAGGACTATAGTTGTTGCCTTTGTTGTGCTGTTGTGAGGGTGCACCTCTACCCAAGGCCCTCCACTGCCCCACTTGCTCATGCAGGACCAGGCTTGGTGAGCAGGGGCGAGCACGCCTCTAGCCCATGAGCACTGCCACTCCATCCACCATCTGCTGCTGAGAGCCAGTCAGGCTTAGCCAGTAGCCCCACTCCCTCAACCGGCAGTGCACCCATAGCCATTCCAGGGCTTGGCCCATTGTGCAGGTCACAATGTGGCCCCAGCCTGCATGCCTTGAGTTCCCCAGCCCACAACACATCTGCCTCATCATCTCACCTGAACGCCCAGTGGGTTCTCCCACACCCCTGGCCTGCCTGCAAGCTGCTCCAGGACCAGGCTGGCTGGGCAGCTCCAACATTCACTTCCAGCGTGCCCGCCCCCACAGACTTTCTGCTGCTGCAAAACAAGACAGTTAGAGTTGCAGGGAATTCAAAGCAAAAATTTGCAGCAACTTGTTTCTTGTCTCACATGAAGAGTTTTCATGCAGAAAACTCCAGTTTGCAAAGCACAATTTACTTATTAAGAGGAAGGAAAATGGCTTCTGTCCTAGTGGCAGGAGGGGACTCCAAGAAAAAAAAAAACCTGAGAAAATGTTGGAAATGGTGTCTTTTAAGCACCATGCTGGGAGGGGGGGCGGTCACAAGAGTCACCCCAAGTACAGAGAGAAAGAAATGTATTCACAATGGGCAGTGATGCCTACAATGTTGTGAGGTAGATAACTAGTTCATGGTCATGGGCTTGGAAGCCACGACCCACTTCAACATCTAGGCATTCTCTTCTCCCCACCTGTGATGCTCCTTTATCATCACCTGGAACCTTGAGCATGGCCCCTTTAGGTCTGTATTCTTCACCTACTGTTCACTGCTTAGAGGGAACAGTAAAGTTGTTAATGGTAAGATGCTTTGCATTTCTTTTTATTTTAAATTTATTTTATTATTTATTGCAAAGTCAGATACACAGAGAGAAGGAGAGAAAGAGAAGAAGATCTTCCATTCGATGGTTAAGTCCCCAAGTGACCGCAATGGCTGGTGCTGATTCAATCCAAAGCCTGGAGCCAGGGACTTCCTCCAGGTCTCCCATGCAGGTGCGGGATCTCAAGGCTTTGGGCTGTCCTCGACGGCTTTCCAAACCCACAAGCAGGGAGCTGGATGAATATCAGAGCAGCCAGGATACTGCCATGTGCCCATATGGGATCCCAGTACGTTCAAAGCGAGGACCCTCACAGAGCACAAAACAACAGCCTCTACTAACAGCCTTTACTAATCCTCCATCAGCCTCACAACCACAATCTGCTGGCCACCCGCCAGCGAGTTCTGGGGTTTTGGGCTACGAATTGCTGCCTAGGTACCTCCATGTTCAGCCTGCTGTAGTTCTGGGTTGTGAAACAATCCTGAAGACTACCAATGACACAGTAACTTTTTCTTTGAAGGTAAGCGAGGGTACTGAGACCTGGTAATTTGAGGAGATGGACTCGATGATCATCACGGGTTAGACGGATATACCAGCCTCCTTTATGTCCTGTGTAGAACTTGTTATCACCAAACAAGGATGACAAACCGTACACCAGTCCATGCATAAGCTAAGACTGGAAGCTTGTCTAACAGGACTAGATCTTAGAACCTGTCAGATTCATGGATCAGAAGACAGGTCATATTAGGCAGGGCCACGATATTAACCAGCACATGGGAGAACCATTTCCAGAGATATATTCTGTGGAGCATGTGTAGGCCAAACCCTGTGGAAATACAAGTTCCGCTGATAAGCTCAAGAAATAAAGTCAAGAATTTTCTTTTCTTTCTCAGAGACCATTGATTAAACTCAGGTTCATGCAGGAGAACAAAAATACAAACATCAACATCAGGGCACAGCATTGCTACATAAATGTGCAAACTAAATCAAGGCAGCAGGACAGGACAGAGAATGAGCTCTGGGAAGCAGCCTGCTTACCCTTCACAGGGAGATCCACTCTAAGCAGCTTCCCCACGTTCCCAGGCCTTGGGGAGCAGTTCACTGAGGACACAGTGCCCAGGGGGGCTCACTGCATTGACAGAGGGAATCCTAAGCAGCCAGAAATGTATCAGTGTGGACCTAGGAACTCGTCACAGCCAGCAGTGTCTCCTCCAGCATCTTAGCTCTCAGCTGCAACCACACACTCAAATCCAGGTGAAGCCTGTAGCCACTGGGATTTTCTTCTATCATTTCTAACATCAGATGTAATACATTGATTCATACCAATTGATCAGTAAGAACTAATCAAAAAACAAATCAATTATGGCATTCTCCGCAGTTGGTAAAGGCCTCAGAGTCAAGGCTCACTCTATGCACAAGTGCAGGTTAATAGTACTGGATGGCAGGCTCTCTCTGGTTTTGTCCCCTTTAAGAAGTTATCTAGGGACCCTAGCTAGAGTTATATCCTTACCATAAGTTTATCTAGGGTATGGAGGGGCATGGTATACAGAATCCAGATTACCCATTTGTTTCAATAAATCTCAATGGCCTTAAGACCCCTGGACAGATATTGAGCACGGAAATTATAACTTTCTATTCAACCAAATACAATCACCAATTTGTAAGTGCTCTAGGCCACAAGAATGTTACCTTCACATTCTTTGTTGCTACACTTTCCTCTGACTTAAGCAACTTGCTGATACAAAATTCAACTCCTGTGTACGCTGAGTACACTGTCCTAGGATTTACCTGGGCCTTTGCCAAGGTTTATTGCTTGGTCACTTTCTAGAGAAGCCCCTTTGCATTAGTCTCCATGCACTCCCTTTGTTGTCTACAAGGTCACTGTGCCATCCCAGGCCTCTGCGAAGCACAACCCCAGCACCACATGCTGCCCTTCGACCTTGAAGCAAATCTCTGAGCAAAACAAGGCTGTTTGTTCCAATGCTGCAGTCTGTGCTGCTCTGGTGTCAGCAACAAGAAAACTGCCCCAGACCCTTAGGAGGAGCTTCAATGACGAATCAGCTGGGAGCTGGAGACGCTGTTGCTCAACTCAAGACATACCTTTACATAAAGAAAAGGAAATCCTGCCCAACATGAAGGTCCCTCTGTCCCTGGACACTCCCCCCTCCTCTGTGCACAATGGGTTCAATTGTGAGTCCTAGTGTTCAAGGTCAGTGCTGCAGAGTGAGGACCCCAAGGTCCCCCTCCTGGACCCCGTCCGCCCGCCCCGGGGCCTCAGGAGATGCTCTCACACACTCACCCTTCCCAGCTTCTCACCAGTCGGGGGTCCTGCAGAGGCTCCTGCGGGAAGGGAGCTCACAGGGCAGCACTGGCTCAGCCACCTGCGCCTCTCCACCAGCACAAACAGCCACGTGGCTATGGAGGCGCCACACAACAACCTTCCGCTTGCTGCCACAGGGCTTCCTGGGCGCGCCTGATTGACGTCACAATGCGCAGCCAATCACAATTACACAGGGTTGAGGGGCAGTCAGGTAGTATTCTGGCGGGAGGGGGAGTGAGGGGCGGGGCTTCACCTCAGGCAGGAAGTGGCCTCCTCTCTTGCAGCTGGAGCCTTCCAACAGCAGGGGCCGCTGCTACTCTCACATCAGTCCACCTCCTGGCCTCTCCTTCCCTCTCCTTTCATGTTCAACTCTGAAAAGCAAAAAACAGGATGACAGGAGTCTCAGATGCACCTCATTGAATGTTCAATAGATTCTGGGACTTTCCATTTTAAGATTGGTGTTTTTTTTCCCCATTAGTTCATTTGACTTTTTAAAATGTAGATCTGGGTCCAGCGATGTACCCTAGTGGCCAAAGTCCTTGCCTTGAACACACCAGAATCCCATATGGGTTCTGGTTCTAATCCCGGCAACCCTGCTTCCTGCCCATCCAGCTCCCTGCTTGTGTCCTGGGATAGCAATCGAGGACAGCACAAGCCTTGGGATCTGGAGGAATTTCCTGGCTCCTGGCTTTGGATTGGTGCAGCTCTAGCTGATGTGGTTTCTTGGGGAGTGAACCAAAGTACAGAACATATTCCTCTATGTCTCTTCTCCACTCTGTATATCTTACATTGCAATGAAAATAAGAAAATTTTTTAAAATATCTATAATTTAAGAATATTTGAAAATATTATATAAATGAATCTTCTCAGTCTCATTTCTCTGTGGTTCAATTTCCTAGTCAGTATTTTTTTGTTTTCATATTTTGCATATCTGTTTCTTGTTAGTACATAGTAACCTGATGTTATATAATGATCTCCTGCCCAGAAATCTTGCTTGATTCTCTCATTATTGTAAGATTGATTTTCCACAAAAGTGCCATTAGTGTACATTGATAGTTTTGTGGTTTAGAACATGACCATTCTGCTATAATTTTCTGATTAAACATTCACAACAATGTATCAGAGACAAAGCGAAGAGGGCTTTTCCTGATTCAGTCAGGCAAGAGAAAACCTGCAGTGACATATGTTATTTATATTATATTTCCTATGTGATGTGATGTGATGTGATGTGATGTGATGTGATGTGATGTGATGTGATGTGATGTATTTTTGTAACTTAGTTTCCACAATTTATGGCTTCTGGTTTCTCTTAAAATATTTTTTTAGGGATGTTTTAAAAATTTTTTGTTGGAAAGTCAGATATACTGTGAGGAGGAAAGACAGGAAGATCTTCCATCTGCTGATTCACTCCTCAAGCGGCCACAAAGGCTAGTGTTGCACCAGTCTGAAGCCAGGAGCCCAGAGCCTCCTCCAGGTCTCCCATAGGGGAATAGGGTTCCAAGGCTTTGGGTTGTTCTCAACTGCTCTTCCAGTCCACAAGCAGGGAACTGGACAGAAAGTGTGGCTGCTGGGATTAGAACTGGTGCCCAAATGCAATCCCGGCATGTACAAGACAGTGACTTAGGCCTTTAGGCTATTACCTGGGCCTCTATTTTAATACAACTTACTCCTAAGTATTTAAAAACATCCATTCATAATCTTGTGAACCAAAACAAGTTTTATGCAGCATGATGTTTATATCCCAGAAATTGATTATTTGCAAGGCTTTTCTTTCTAAATCACTTTTACTATATTTTATTTTGATATTTACTTTTTTTTATTTATTTACTGGAAAAACAGATTCACATGGAGAAGGAGAAAGAGAAAAAAATGTTGCATCTGCTGGTTCCCTTCGCAAGTGGACACAATAGCCAGAATCAAGTTGATCTGATTCAAAATCCTCATCCAGGTATTATATGTGTGTGCAGCATCCCAAGACTCGGTACCATCCTCGACTACTTTCCCAGGCCAGAAGAAGGGAGCTGAATGGGAAGTGGAGCTGCTGGGGATGAACAGGTACCAATACTGAATCCCAGCACAAATACAAGCCAAGAATTTAACTAACCACTGAGCCATCGTGCCAGACCACTATTATTTCATAATTTTGTTAATGGATTGCCACAATGGCTGGTTTTCACTAAATGCAACACAAACTTGAGACTAAAAATAGATTCCCACCTACTGTGCTGGTTTATGTGACATATTCTCTATTTCTTCATGTGTTTTAAAAACTTATACCAGCCTTGTCTGATTCCTCATGTCTCGAACCCTAAATGCATGGAGCTATATCTCTGATCTTGTATATCTCTGATCTTGTTCCTGGGATTATGCAATTTCAACACCTCACATGAATGCGACCTGTGTTCATCCATGCAGCATGCTATTATAGAAATCTGTCATTTGTGCCTGGCACGGTAGCCTATTAGCTAAAAGTCCATGCCTTACAAGAGCCAGGATCCGATTTAGGTACTGATTTCTGTCCTGGTGGCCCCACTTCCCATCCAGCTCCCTGCTTGTGGTCTGGAAAAGCAGTGGAGGATTGTTCAAAGCCTTGGAAATCTTACCAGCATGGGAATCTACAAGAACTTCCTGGCTTCTAGGTTAAGATCAACTCAGCTCTGGCTGTTGCAGCCACTTGGGTATCCCTTGTGCCTACAGCATAAGCCAACTGCCCGTACAGCAATATTATACAATCTGATCAATAATCAATATTTCCCTCCACCCTCTCTCCTCTCTCTTTAAGTCACACTGTGCTCCACCTACTTCTCACATCTCACTCCTTCCTTCACCCTCCTGTCTGAAGTTCCCTAGCTAGCTTTCCTCACTGAGAATCTGAGAAGCCACAACCACTTCTCTCCCTCCTCCTCCCTCTTCCTCTGCTTGAAACTGCAGTTTTTCCAAGGTTTAAGCCTTTTCCTTTCTGTTTTGTATGCTTCACCCACCCGCACCCCTAATCCAGAAGAATGGGGTACAGGCTAAGCTAAGTAACATCTGCTGGCAAAAAAAACAAACCATTACTTTCCAAACTTGCACAGTAACGTGTTATAACAGCGGCCTCCAAAGGCAATGAATATTCAACCAGAGAATTCTACACCTTAAAGTTTGATTTTAGGGCTTGGTGTGTTGGCCTAGCGGTTAACGTTCTCCCCTAAAATGTGCAGGGACCCCACTTGGGCATTAGTTCTAGTCCAGGCAGCCCTGCTTCCAATCCAGCTCCCTGTTTGTGGCCTGGAAAAGCACCCACATGGGGTCACATCACAATGCCCGCTGCTCCAGGGTGGAAACAGTGTCTCCCAGCCCTCCTGCATGGCACTCTGCCTGAATTTCAGGGCAAGACCTGCCCACTCGAAAACACTGCCTCTTACACTCCTGCCTGTCCCTTCCTGCATGGACAGGCCTACTTATAAAATGTCTAACCGCCAACTAACCTGGAACTCTGCTCCACAGGTGGCTTGAAGGCAAACAGAATCAGTCAGTACTCCCTGCTCACCCTGCCCCTCTAGCGCCCATCAGGATGGCACTCCAGGGTCAGGCCAGCATAGATGGAGCCCACGCTCCCCTACACTCCTGCAGAGTGCTCCAGAGATTCAAGGACTAGGTCAATAATCTCCAGGCCTCTAGCCCTCCCACTATGCCTGCTACACCAGGGTCAGGCAAATTCTGCCTGCAATCCACATCCTCCCACAGAACACAAACACACCCCCCCACACACACACACACACACAGGGTAGGCTGCTCTGCTTGCTGCAGCAGAACCAGCTAGGCTCTGCCAGCCACCCAGCACGCTGCTTTCCCACCTTCCACTCCAGGAGCTTGCCCTGCAACTCATATACCGCTGTTAAAGGACCTGCTGATTCAGCCGGCATCCACTGTGCCCCCAGCCTGCCTGACGTCCACTTCGATAACAACCCATCCTCCAAGCCCCTGTTCCCTGCTCACATGCCTGTAAGTCACTCCAGGTTCAGGTGGACTCAGCTGGTGCTTCACGCCCCTCTACGCCTTCTTCTTCCACAGCCGCCCCTGAGGTTTAAGGCTGGGCTTCTTCAGAGGTTGCTTCATGGGCCCCAGCACGCATGCCATGCACTCTAGGGCCACGTCATCCAAGCCACCTAGGCCAGTGCATCCTGTACAGCACCCTTAGCTTGCAGGCCACAAAGCCCCACCCACTGTTTGCTCCAGGGTTAGGCAGGTTCAGCTGGTATCACACACCACGCACTCCCACTCTGGGCCTGGGCCCTATCAGAGAGCATATCATGCATACGAGTCCTCTCACTGTGCCAGCTGCTCACTCAGTCCACACCCTGTGAGTCCACGAACTGCCCACCATCTGCTGCCTCTTCCAGGGCCAAGGTGGGAAAAAACCAGGCTGAGGCCAGACCCCATCAGTTGCAACCTGCCTGGGCCAAGAGAGCTTAGCTGGTACCCACATGCATGCCAGGCTCGTTTACTGTGTGCTCCCAGGACAAGGGGTCATGACAACAAGCCAAGGACCAAAGGTGCCCCCTGGCCACTTGTTCGAGGGCCAGGCCGGACAAGCTGGTGCACTCTATACCCACTATCCTCCCACCATCTACTTCATAGGCAAGTCATCCTGGCCAGTGTCCCTGCTCCCACAGCACTGTAATCATCGACTTCAGGGCCGAATTATGCTGGGGAAAGGTTGCATCCCCAAAACTCTCCCTCCACCGCCCCACCTGCCCATCCAGGGCCAGGCTTGGTGAGCCAGAACCAGTGCACCTCTAGCCCAAGCACAACGGCACACTGCCCACCATCCTCTGCTGAGAGCCAGTAGGGCTTAAACAGTTCAATCAGTGCTGGGTCCCTTATGTTGTCCACCCTGTCCCTGCCCCTGCAAGCCCCTGCCTGCATGCCCTGAGTCCCCTGCCCCACAGCATGCCCACCCTGTCACCTTACTTGTCCTTCCAGTGGTGTGTCCCACACCCATACCCCTTCTGAAAGCTGCTCCAGAGCCAGGCTGGAAGGGCAGCCCCAACATTCACCTCGAGCTTGTCTGCCCACAAGGACTTTCCACTGCCCAAGGGCTACATGGGCTAGAGATGCAAGGAATTTGAAATATAACACTGCAGCAAAAGCCTCATTTCTTGTCTCACATGACACAAATTTCATGCAGACAACTCTAGTTTGTAAAGCAGGATTCATTTCATAAGAGGAAGGAGAACAGTTCCTGCCCTAGTGGCAAGAGGTGGCTCCAAGGGAGGAAAGACCTGAGGAAATGGTGGAAATTGTGTCCATTAAGCGCCATCTCAGGGAGGGGTTCACATGAGTCACCCCAAGGGCAGAGAGACAGAAACTTACTCACAATGGGCAGTAATGTCTGCTACCTCGCCCAGAATTAAAACGGTCAGACTTGTAGCTTCCTTCTCCCAATGTTGTGGGGTAGGCAGCCAGTTCAGGCTCACCAGCTTGAAAGACACACCCCAGCCCACCACCTAGACATTCCATCCTGCCCACCTGGGACACTCACCTATCATCACCTGGACCCTGAGAGGGGGAGGTATTGCATTGCTGTGTAACCATGCCTTTACAAGCCCACACAATGGCCACTGATAGGTAGGGCTCACTCTCTTGGTCACATACTTCCATCACTCTGGCACTCTGACTCTTGGTCTCCCCAGTACCTGCTTGCTCTCTGGCTTCCTGCAGACAGACTCTGAGGACAGGTAGCCCCTGTGCATGGCCCCTTTATGTCTGTATTCCTCACCTTCTGTTCATTTTGAGCATGACAGTAAAGATGTTAATTCTAAGGTGCTCTGTATTATGGACTTGTGTACTTTTAACTGTTCAAGGACAGATGAGGCTTAGCAGGAATGGAATGTGGGCATGGAAACCAGGGAAATGTGAATGTCTGCAGCCTTGAAGGTCTGTCCAGGCTGTTCCCTGTGTGTCTCTTAGGATGACTAATATTGCTGGGGTAGCTGGGACATAGGTCTTCAGATTAACAGACAGAATTCAGGGTAATGACATTTCTTCCTCTTGGGGTTTCCTTTCAGATTGGATTATCAAATGGACTTGGCATTTGTTCAGCTCTTACAGAACCAGATCAACTTGGATGGCAACCCTAGGCCCAAGCCCACCTGCCAGCCTCTCAAGGTCCAGGTGTGCTCAGCCAGCCACGCCCCCCTCAACACTGCCCCAGCACTCAGTGTCATCTGCTGCACTATCAAGGACTCAAACTCAGCACCCCCAGCACAACTAGGCAGCCTGACCTGCCCCACAGCAGCTGCCCCAGGACCAGGCACAGTCGCTCAGCCACCTGCACACCAAGCAGACCATTGGCCAACCTACCTGCTGCTTCCTCTGTACCAGCCGCACATCTAGCACTTCCACCCTGCCCATTCCTATAAGGACAGGCTGTCTGAGGTGGCCACCCCGAGACTCTAGTCAGCATGGCCCGAGGCTGTGGCGACTGTTACAGAACAAAGGCAGTGTGGACAGTGCCCCCTCTGCCCTTGACCGCCACCCGCCCACTCCAGGGCCAGGCCAGATCACTAACACCAATAAATCCCTCATCCACTCCACCCCCACATTCCCAGCCAGCCTGTAAGCCACTCCAGGGCCAGGCTGACTTAGTTGGACACAAGCTTGCTGCTCCAGGGCCAGACCTCTTCCATGGTTCTCCACCAGCCCCCAGACCCACACCATTCACTCCAAGAATGGGAGCATGACTGTGGTCCCCTCACATGTAGCCCGCCTACTGTCCAGCTTGCTGCTCCAGGACCAGGCAGAATTGGCCAGTGACACAGTCTCTGCTTCAGACCACCCACCTGACTGCCACTCCAAAGCCAGCTCTGTTTACTCTGTGCCCACCATGCATCTCCTACTTCCACCACACCTGCAACTCTAAGGCCAAGTTGGGGACTGGGTTCTTCTGCGGTAGATCCTGCTTCCAGCCCCTACTCTGGGATTAGGGGCTGGAGTCTTCCAAGGTCCATGTCACTTCCGTCCATCCTCTGCTCCTACTATTCCCCACCAACCAGCAGCCTGGGGTATGGTCTTCCAGTGGTGGGTTCAGATTCCTATGGGTAGTTTTCTCTGTTTTTGCTCTGTGGCCCCTGCCTTTGCTGTCTCTATGCGTGGATGGATGTGGTGACTCTTCACCCTTATTCTGTTGCTGCCTGCAAGATGGAATCCTGTGCCATTTCCTGTGTGACTTCACCGCAAAGCTGCATGTGACCCAGCATAGGTTTGACCCAGGACCAGCTGCACACTCTTCTCTGCCTGTCTCAGGCCATACTGGTGGGTACCTGCACCTTCCTCGAGGTCACAGTACAGGCAACAAGCGACCCTCCACTGAAGGCATGGCAGATCGACTGATTTGAAAGGCATGGTAACAGAGGGAGTGAGATCTTCCATCAGCTGATTTATGAACAGTTTCAAAAACTCAGCAGTATTACAGCAATGTACTGAGGCCATTAACATCATCAGCAAAGAGAGTGGTTGCAAACAGTCTTAGTTAAGAGATCAAATGCCATGTTATGATTACAGGGAATCTGGTTGAATACAAACCAAAACTGAAATGTTTATGAAGAAGTCACAGGATGCAGTTGAGAACCTGCATTTTCCTATTAACATATTGGTTCATCAATACCATGTCAATTAATGCCATAATGTTGTAAGTTGTTGTTGATGTTATGTTGGGGCTTTTAGTTGATTGGGATGACACTTTGCCGGCTTTACCTTCAGACCAGAGATGGTCGCACCAAGAAATCGTTGAACTCACTAGGATAATAAGATGCTGGATTTTATGCTTGGTAAATACTTCAATGAAAGAACCTCAACTGAACTTGAACTGTGGTAATGCAACAAGGTGGAGAAATCCACCATGGGGAGAGGGTTTGGGGAGGATTGGGGGGAATCCCAGTGCCCATAACACTGTGTCACATAATAAAATACAATTAAAAATTAAAAAAAAAAACAGATTACAGGGAATCTTAATGGTGGAAGAAACAACATCAAACTGATTGGCAGTAAAGACCCTGAATCAAAGACACCAGAATGGACCTAGCACAACAGCCTAGTGGTTAAATCCTAGGCTGGCATTCCTGGGATTCAATATGGGTTCCAGTTTGTGTGTCAGCAGCTCTACTTACCTTCCAGCTTCCTGCATGTGGCCTGAGAAAATGGAAGTGTTTTGGCAAAAGCTTTGAAACTCTGCACTCATGCGGGTAACCTGGAAGAGGCTCCTGGCTCCTAGCTTCTGATTGGGACACTGCACCAACAGGGAAGTAGAAGAAAAGGCTCCTGGCTTCTCTTTTTCATTGTGCTCACTTGGACAGGGAACCAGGGGACAGAAGATCTTCTTCTCAGATATAGAGAGAGGAGGAGACAGAGAATAAGGTATTCTGTCTGCTGGTTCACTCCACAATTGACCACAATGTCTGCATCAGAGCTGATCTGAAGCCAAGAGCCAATTTTTTAGTGGCAAGTGAGATATACAGAGGAAGAGAGTGAGAAAGAGAGAGACAGAGAAAAAAGAATCTTCTATCCACCAGTTCATTCCTCCAGCAGCTGCAATGGCTGAAGCTGGGCTGATCCAAAGCCAGCAGCCAGAAACTGTTTCCTGGTCTCCATGGGGGTTCAACATTGCAAGGCTTTGTGCCATCCTTGACTGCTTCCCAAGGCCATAAGCAGGGAACTGGATGTGAAATCCAGCAGCCAAAACATAAACCGACACCCATATGGAATCCTGGCACATGCAGGTTAATTAGTTTAGCCCCTAGGCTACCATGCTGGATCCTCAACAGTAATCTTGAAGAAAAATGAAAATAATTTGAGGAAGCACACAAGGAAATGGTCCACGAGGAGTTAGAGTCAGAGAGTGCCCTGAATGCATTGGGCGAGAGTTCAGCTCCATCTGCCCACCTAGACAGAGACCAGAAAATTTGACAGCAGCAGTTCTCAAAGTTTCCATTACACTGAAAAAAAAGAATAAAACTAAAAACTACAAAAGAATTTTTAAAAATCCCATTTCCTTTCAGATTATTAAGATCTGACATGTAATTCTAATAATTTTAGAAATTATAAAAATAAATGATAAGGAAAATATCACTCATTTTTCCTCTTCTCAGAAATTGTGCTGGAATTCTGTTGCCCTGGTTCAAGCTGATGCCTACAACACTGCCATCCCACATCAGAGCACTGGTTTGAGTCCTGGCTGCTCCACTTCCCATTCCAACTCTGATGATGCTCCTGGGAAATGTCCCTGCACCCACGTAGGAGACCTGGATGAAGCACCTGGTTGCTAGCCTTAGCCTAGCCTAACCGTGGCTGTCCTGGTCAACCAGGGAGTAGAACCAGCTGATGGAAGATCTCTCTCCCTCTGTTCCCATGCCTTTCAAATCAATCAATCTGCCATGCCTTCAGTGGAGGGTCACTTGTCCCTGTACTGTGAGCTAGAGGAAGGTACAGGTGCCCATAAGCATGGCCTGAGGTGGGCCTGGGTCAAGCCCTGTGCTGGGTCACAGCAGGCTGTGGGATGAAGTCACGCAGGAAATGGCACCAGGAGCCCATCTTACAAGCAGCAACAGAGTAAGTGTGACGAGTCACCACATCCAGCCACGCAGAGACAGCAAAGGCAGGGGCCACAGAGCAGAAACAAAGGACACTACCCACAGGGAAGCTTGACCCACTTTTAAGATTATAGCACTGAAGTTCAGGGGCTGGGCTACAGGGGAAGGGGAGGGAGAGAGGAAAACAGCAGGACCCCTGGAATACTCCAGTCTCTGACCCTGCAAGGGGCAGAGGGTGTTGGAAGCAGAATCCACTCTAGAAGAACTCAGTCCTCAACTCGGCCCTGAAATAGCCAGTACAGAAGGGATGTGGGAGATGCATGGTGGGTACAGGGCAAGCGGACCTGGCTCAGAAGCTGCAGGCAGGCGAGCAAACTGATGCAGACACCATGTGACAGGCCAAGGCTGCCTAGCACTGGAGCAACAGGCAAGGTGGCTGTAGGACAACAGGTGCAGGGATCCTGGCTGTGCCCCTAATCCTGGAGCAGATACAGTGGGTGCAGGTGGCTGCTGGAGAACCCACAAAACAGGTCTGGCCTGAGAGCAATGCATTGGGTACCAGCTAAGTCTGCCTGGCCCTGAAGTGGCTTACAGGTAGGCTGCGAACATAAGGTTGGAAAAGTAGCAAAAGCAGTTCCTGGTTCGAAAGTAGCTGGTGGATCAATAGCAGTCAGAGTGAGCGGGTTGCTGGCTAAACCAGCCTCGCCATTGAGTTGTAGATGGGGCAGGCAGGTAGGACAGGCATGTGTGGATTTGATGGAGTGGTGACCAAGCCTCTAGAACCCTGGACGGTTTGAGAAGCAGGCTGGGGTCACGGGAAGTTCCGTCTGGACCCATCTGACCTGCATTGCAGAGGCTGGGCAGTGGGGTGCTTGTGGGATGACACTCTGGCCAATTCAGTCTGTCCCTATAGTGAGTTGTGGGCAGAGTGCCTAGAGAAGCCTGAGGGAGGTATGACAGGTGGGCTAGCAGCACAGGTTTGTCTGGCTCTGAAGTCCTGTGTTTGCTGCAGCATCCAAGGTGGGAATGCAGGAGGCTCTATGGGCCTAGGGAGAGTGAGGCTAGTCCTGAGGAGGAAATTGAAGGGTAAGGGCAGCAAGGTCCCTGGCAGATCCAACCTTGAGCTGGCAGCCTCCTGCAGTGCTATAGCCCACCCAATGTCCACCTATTGTAAACATGGAAGCCTCCTGTGAGTGTCCAACTCACCTGGTTCCTAGGGCTCTATAACTCACTCTTTCCACAAAAACCCATCTAACTTTCACATTGAGGTCCCTTTCTGAAGGAAGGAAGAGCTGACCCATGCCGGCTGTTCTGTTTGCCTGCCTCTTTCATAAACTTTGCTGTTTAGCAAACAGACTGAGGCCACAGGGTCACTGGCCCTGGACTGCTCTTCTTGAAAAGAGGCTCAGGCTGCAGACATTCACCTTTCCCTGGTTTCTCTGTCACATTCCATTACTGCCAGGCCTCATCTCTTCTGGAATTCTTTGAAAAGTACAAATTAGGAATACAAAGCATCCTAGAATTATCATTACTATCCCACCCAAACTGTGAACAGAGGGTGAGACATACAGGGGCCATGCTCAGGGACTACCTGTCCTCAGAGTCTGTCTGCAGGAAGCCAGAGAGCAAGCAGGTACTGGGGAGACCAAGAGTCAGAGTGCCAGAGCAATGGAAGCACTTGAGCAAGAGAGCGAGCTCCTCCCTATCAGTGGCCACTGTGGGGGCTTGTGAAGGGCATGGTTACACAACAATGCAATACCTGCCCCTCTCAGGTTCCAGGTAATGACAGGTGTGTCTCACAGGTGGGCAGTAGGGAAAGCCTAGGTGGTGGGCTGGGGTGCGGTGTAGCTTCCAAGCTGGTGACCGTGAGTTAGCTTTCTACCACAGTAAATTAGGAGAAGGAAGCCACAATTATCACACTTTTGTTTCTGGGTGACGTGGTAGACATTACTGCCCGTTGTGAGTAAGTTTCTTTCTCTCTGTCCTTGTGGTCACTCATGTGATTCCCGCCCTGAGACAGTGCCTAATGGACACAATTTCCACCATTTCCTTAGGTTTTCCTTCCTTGGAGCCCCTCCCACTGCTAGGGCAGGCCACCTTCCTTTTGTTTCTCAAACAAACCCTGCTTTGCTAACTAGAGTTGTCTACATGAACATTTTTTCCTGAGAAGGGAAATAGGTTGTTGCCAGGTTTCATGTTGATTTCCCTACCACACTAGCCTGCTTTGCCCTGCAGCAGTGGGAAGGCTATGGGGACTGGCAGGCTAGAAATGAGTGTTGTGGGGCCAAGCCCTTCTGGCCCTGGAGGAGCTTCCAGGCAGGCCAGGGGTGTGGGAGATGACACTGGAGGTGATGGGTTGGGTGTGTTGTGGGATGGGGGACTGAATGCATGCAGACTGCAGCTGCAGGGTCACCGACAGAAGGGACCCAGTCCTGGAGCGACTGGCAAGCACTTTGCCTGCTGAGGGAGTAGGTCACTGGCTGAGCCTGACTGGCTCTGGAGCAGCAGACAATGGACAGTGTGGCAGTTCTCCTGGGCTAGAGGTGTACTGGTGTGGGCTAACGAACCCTGGCCCTGGATTGACAAATGGGGCAATGGAGGGTATAGGTTTTTTGAGGTGTAATCTTCTTCTTCCCCCTTCTTCCAAGTAATCCAGGCTGGCCCTGAAGTGGAGGACTACAGTGCTGTGGGAGCAGGAACACTGGCCAGGATGACTTGGCTATGCAGCAGACAGCTGCTGCCCTTTGCCGCTGCTCTGGGCCCAGGTACTCCACCGGCCTGGAGCAAGCAAGCCATATGCTCCAGGGTCAAGCAGTCCAAGCCACTTAGGCCAGTGCACACTACACCCCTTCCACACAGGCCCTCAAAGCCCCACTCTGCTCCAGGGTTATGCAAGTTCAGCTAACTCCACCCCCACCCCCTGCCCCTGCAACTATATTGCAGCCTTACATGGCCACTCTGGGTCTGGGCCTTCTCAGAATGTGTCCCACGCGTCCCCAGCCTTCCCGTGGTGCCCAATGCTTCAGGGCATTGCACATTTAGCAGCATCCCAGGGTTGGCCCACCATCTCCTGCTCCCCTCCCCCATGGCTGGGCTGTCCGGATTACCACTTCAGGACCAGTAAAACCTGCATTTCTAGACCACATTCCACGCCCCGCCTCAGGCTACCTTAAGGCTTGGTCAGCTTGGCTAGAGTCCCCATAACACACCCACCCCGCAGAACAGCCTTGGCGCTACCAGGTCAGATGAGCTCAGGCGGGGCCTCCAGTGTCCCCAGCCAAGCTACTAGTCCCTCCAGGCTTCAGCCGGCTTGGCAGTCATCCTGCTAACCCCATGCAAGTCCGCCATGCCCACCCCAATCAGCAACAGCTCCAGGGCCAAGATGCTTGGCCACCATCCTGCTCACTCTGTCAATCGCCCACCACCGCTCCCAGGCTGGGCACTAAAACCTGGCATCGCCAAGGGCCTCTGGATTGCCAGCCCAGCCACCATGACTACTGCTTCAGGGTCAGGCCAGATCTGCTTGCCCAGCACTGGCCCTACACCCACTCTGCCTCTAGCACTCCTACCACCTCCACTCCCTCCCCACTCTCGCCTCTAGCTCGCCCCTACTAAGTTGCTCCAGGGCTAGGTCAGCTCCTCCACGCCCAGTCCCACCCATCTGCCACATGCCAGGGCCATGCCAGCTCTTCCAGTACTCCTGCACACCCAACACAACCGCCCCGCTGGTGCAATCGTTGTTGCTGAACCAGGCCAGCTTGGCAGGCCCAGCCCACCCTGCCAGCCACTCCAGGGCCAAGCATACTCAGCCATCTTAAGCTTCCCCCAGCACCCAGTATGTTCTATGGCCAGGGTGGAAAGCCTGGCGTCCCATCCTAACCCCCTTCCCTGCCTTCTGTGTGTGCAGGCAGCCTGCCCTGCCGCCCTGCCGCCCTGCAGTCCTACTGGCTGCCCCAGGGCCAGGCACGCTCGCCTAGCCACTCTGCGACCCCAAAAAGTGGCTCCTCCACCTGCTGCTCACCCTGATCCCCCCTGCGCCCAAGCAGCAATCTAGCAATCCTACACTGCCCACCCCGCCCTGACCCGCCCCTCCCACTGCTACAAGGACAGGCCTGCTCTCCCAAGCTCATTGTTTCAAGGCAAGGGTGGTTTGGACTGCACCTCCTGAGCCCTTGCCCACCACCCCCACCTGCCCGTCATCCACTCCAGCACCCAGTGGTTCACTAACACCCTCTAACTCCCTTCACCACCCCTTCTGCCACACACACACATCCCTAAACTGCCTGCAGGCTGCTCCAGGGCCAAGCCAGCCTATCCAGTGTCACCCCAGCTGCTTTAGGGCCAGGCCTATTCAGATAGTGCTTCAAGAGTCCCAAGCATGCATAGCATCAGATCCAGGGCCGGGGGCTCGGCCAGGGTCCCGACACCTCTAACCCGCCCTCCCACAGCCCTGTAGCTGCTCCAGGATCAGGCAGGCTTGGCCAGAGACATGGTTTCTGCATCAAGTCAATCTCTGGCCTGCTGCTCTGGAGCCAGTTCTGCTTGCCCTGCATCCACAGTGCATCTGCCACAAGCAGCTTGTCCACTGCTCCAGGGCCAGGTCCTTTTGGCCCGCGACCCCCACCGCCCACATACCCAGCATAACCATCCCACTGTCCCGACAGCCATTGCAGAGCCAACCTTGGTCAGTCTCCCAAGAGCAGGTCCTACTTCTTTTGGATTGGGCCTGGGGTTTTCCAGGGGTTCCCGGAACTTTACCCAACTAGGTCTGCTGCTGGGGTTTTCATGGGGCAGGTCATGCTTCCCCCGGGGGGTCAGAGGGTCAGAGGCTGGAGTCTTTCAAAGGTCTCTGTTTCAATCGGTTGGGGCTAGGGCCTTCCCTGGCGGGGGAGGGCGTCTTTCTTCTTTCACCCAAGGGGTGATGGCTGGGGTCCGCCTCCCACTCTTGGGATATGAGTTGTTCAGAGATGGATTCTGCTTTCTTTTGGTTGGGTTCTGGGGTCATCTTGGGAATGTCCTTTCCCCCACGGGGTTGGGAACTTGGCTTCTTCTGTGTTGGGTGCTGAAGTCTTGCAGGAGTGGATCCTGATTGCCCCTGACTCAGGGGTTTGATTTTTCCAGGAGTGGATTGTGCTTTCAGCCCCTGGGGTCAGGGGCTGAAGCCTTCCAGGGTCCTTGATGCTTCCCTCCCTTCTCACTGCCCCACTCTCATCAGAATAATGGTCTTCCAGGGGCAGGAAACTACCTAGAGGGAAGCTGGACCCACCCATGGAGGACCCCAGCCTTCTACCCAGAGCTAACCAGGACCCACCTCTAGAAGACTCCAGCATCCCATCCAGGAAGAGCCAGGACCTGGCCCCTGGGGAGTGTCCTGTTTCTGCTCTCTGGCCCCTGCCTTTGCTGCCTCTATGCGTGGCTGGATGTGGAGACTCATCACCCTTACTCTGTTGCTGCTTGCAAGATGCACTCCTGGTGCCATTTCCTGTGTGACTTCATCGCACAGCCTGCTGTGACCCAGCGCAGGGTTTGACCCAGGGCCAGCTGCACACTCCTCTCTGTTTGTCTCAAGCCATTGCCATTAGCCACCTGCACCTTCCTCGAGGTCACAGTACAGGGAACAAGAGATCCCCCAATGAAGGCATGGCAGATTGATTGATTTGAAAGTCATGGTAACAGAGGGAAAGAGATCTTCCAGGGTGAGGCCAGGCTAAAGCTAGGAACAGGTGCTTCAGCCAGGTCTCCCAAGTGCAATAAGCAGGGAGCTGGATCAGAAGCAGAGCTGCCAGGACTCAACCTGGTGCTCTGATATGGGATGGCAGTTTATAGTTGAAAGTTTGACCCAGGGAACCGTAATTCCAACACAACTTCTGAGTAGTGGGAAAATGAATACTATTTTTATTGCTTGTTTATATTTTCTAAAATCATTAGACTTGCTTATATTTTCTAAAATAATTAGCATCACATGTCAGACTTTGAAAAATTTTTTCAATCTAACTGAAACTTTGAGAACTGCAGGTCTAAATTTTTCTGGTCTCAAGCCCCACTATCGCATTCAGGGCACTTGACCATTGTCTTGTGTGCTTCCTGAAATAAGTTTTCTTGTTTTTCATTTTTATTTACAATACTTTATAATTACTATAGAGATAGAACCACTCACATAAAACAAAAAGACACGCCTAAAACACAAACAACTCTTGGAAGTAACACCCATAATGCAAAGACCAAGAGATCAAACAAAATGGTAAAATTTAGTATATTTGGTAGACATCAAGGAAACAATATGAAAATGATAGTCTTACCCAATTTGCTATAGCCCTCAAGCCTTTTCACCCTAATTAACTATGTAAAGATTGTCAAAAATATAATAATAATAATAAGAAGAAATAGTATATTTGTTGTAAGAAAACAACTTCTAGCTTCCTAGCTCCTGGCTCCTGGCTTTGGATTGGCTCATCTCTGGCTGCTGCTGCCACTTGGGGAGTGAACCAGTGGATGGAAAACCTTTCTCTCTGTCTCTCCTTTTCTCTGTAGATCCGATTTTCCAATAAAAACAAACACAATCTAAAAACAAAACAAAAAAACCGTGTTGTCACAAGCATTCTCCCCTAACACACACACACACACACACATATGTGTGTAGAGAGTCTGACAGACAAGAAAACACATTGATCCAAAGGGCTTGAATGGAATGGGAGAACAGTTACTTGTATTTCTTCCCTGCTATAGACGTGAACATCACAAAGATCCAGACTAGGCAGCACCAAGTGGCCCATCAGGTTCCATGCTGGCCCTTCTTGCACTGGCACAGCACTGCCCACCATTATGGGAGACTTTCAGGGAAGTTCTAAAACAACAGCTTCTATGAAATCCCTTCTGAACCTTTACTAATACTCCACCAGCCTCACCACCACAGTTGGTGTGCTCCTCTAAGACAATTCCTTCAGGCTGACTGCAAAGCTGCAGCGCCATCTTATGGCCATTGTAAGCCACAGCAAGAAAGAAGAGAGGTTGTATGGGAGATCACTTAATCACTTGATCAGCAAAGTGTCTAATGTTATAATACACTGTACTCTAGCAGACATCGGGCTCCACTCCCTCAGTGAAGAAAACCGTAATCAAAGAACTCAGCTACACACTCTAAGGCCTGGACTTAACAAAACACAAGGAAACCAAACTCCTTAAGCTGATTGAGGGTGAGACAAGTGACAACTACTTAACAGGGCCACCACTGCTAGAGGGTTTCTCTACGAAGCCAGAGTGGACTATGCAGCTCTCTTTCATAAACCCAATGCTTGTTTAAACTTCTGCATGTGCAGAATAAATGAGGCTCCACTTCCTTCTGCTGCAGAGAACAACTAGACAAGGAGAAGGGGTAAAGTTTCAGTAAGGTATCCTGAAGTTCAAATTCCCAGGTCTAATTATGTACAAGCTAAGTAAAGTATCTATTTTACTAGGCAATCCCATTTCTTTAATTGGAAATTAGGGATACCATCAAATATGTAACATGGTTATGAGCAGGGCTAATCAGACAACACAAATAGAGTGTTTGGCTTGCTGTCTGATTTGCACTAAGTCCTTTTCATCTAATTTATTATTTGTACTTCCAGGGACAGGCACGGTGGCATACCACATAAAGCTGCTGGCTGCTTGTGGCACACACTTGTGGTTCAATTCCTGGATGGTCTACATCTGATGCAGCTCTCTGCTGCTGAGCCCGAGAAAGCAGTGGAGAATGGTCAAGAGCTTATGCCCTGCACCCTTGTGAAAGGCCCAGAAGAAGCTTCTGAATCTTGATGCTGGACCAAGCCTGTATCAGCCATCGCAACTATTTCGGGAGTGAACCAACATATGGAAAACCCCTTTTCTCATCCCTATTTTTTTTAAAGATTTATTTATTTTTATTACAAAGTCAGATATACAGAGAGAAGCAGAGACAGAGAGGAAGATCTTCCATCCAATCATTCACTCCCCAAGTGACCACAATGGCCGGGCCGGTGCTGCGCTGATCTGAAGCTAGAAACCAGGAACCTCTTCCGGGTCTCCCAGGTGGGTACAGGGTCCTAAGGCTCTGCACCATCCTCAACTGCTTTACAAGGCCACAAGCAGGGAGCTGGGTGGGAAGTAGAGCTGCCAGGACTAGAACCGGCATCCATATGAGATCGCAGCACGTTCAAGGTGAGGACATTAGCTGCTAGGCCACACCACTGGGCCTTCTCTATTTTTCAAGTACAAAAATGAATTTTAAAAAGGATAAAACATGTAAACCATATTTTGAGCAGAGTCCTCGATCAGAACAATTGAAATCCATGCACAGTTTTTCATAATATCTATTTCCATAAATTTGTGAAGACCCCTCATATGCATCCATTTATAAGGCAAAATGACATTATAATTAGCTTCTTCACAAACATTCTTGAAGTATTCACCTATATTATTTTTGTGAACCAGAAGCAAGAAAAGTAGACACGTTCCCAGGTCCAAAGTCTTAGGGATTATTTCTACTATCTAAGAACTCACACGACTGGGCTGTAAGCATATGGCCTGCTGCCTCTTAGGAAGGCAGGCTTTGGGAGTCCATCTATTCTCCTGCTTTTTCTGGATTTTTCTTTGTAGCTAGCTGTTTAATGACCGTTGTTCTCCACAGAGGCAAACAGAACAAAACACTCTGGAATGAAAAGAATTCATTCATCCATTGCACATACAGAAATCGCATCTCCTCTACATGCCAGTCATTCAGTGTTACCAAATGCACAGAAATGAAAACCTCAGGTACAGCCAGCTTTTACCTAGCCACCCTGCATCTGAATTCCAGAATGTTGGGCATTCACTAGTATTTCATAAACGTGCAAGTGTTGGAAGACTAATTTAGTAAAATTCTCACTACTGAGAACTTGCATTTCTAGAGAGCTATAAATCTTTTAATTCACCTTGAAATGAGCTTGCACAAAGCCATGACGGAAGTAATTTTCTTATTTATCATCAGGGTATATGACCCAAAAAGTCAGTTGGTATGTGTCTTAATTTCTTCACTTGAACAGTAGACAGACACATACAAACACACACACACACACACACACACACACACACACACACACACACCTATCACACTCTATTAGGTCTATTTAAGTCACAGCTTTAATGTGATCAAATTTATGAAATAATCACTCATTCAGTTAACATTGAATGAATGTCTATTCTATACCAGTTATAGGAAAAAAAAGAAAATACAGAATAGGAAAGACATTGTGAAGCTGCCATTGTGAAGCTTGCATCTTAGTGAAGGATCCAAACAGCAAACAGTCCACCATATCAACATGCAGTCTGTCAAACAGTCCGGAACATAATCACACAGCACTTCTGAGAGCAACTGGAAAAATACAGGCAAGTTGAAGGAAAGTGTACAACACAGCAATTCCAAGTCCAGGTATCTATCCCCCACTCCCAAAAAAGAAACTTATTTTCTACATGACCAAGGACACATGTGCACAGATGCTCAATGTAGCAATGACTACTTTGATCACATAATTACACAATATACTAGAAATAGCAGCTGTACTGTGTAGTTCTTCATAAAGAGTCACATGTCCATCATTGCATGCATGAACATTGGTTGACAGTCCAACTGCCTATTGTCAAGATACAGTAAAGAGTTTTATTAGCAGTCCATCTTTGATCTGAAAGTAGAGATGCATACTGCATTGTATCCTCAAATCTGGATGTCATAGTCTCCATTTCACAATTACCATACCTCCCTGTAATGAAAATCCACAATACAAAATCAACAACAAGAAGAAAAACAGAAATGCCATGATGTTCTCAAGAGGTTTTGAGAGTTCAACAGTCCTGAATTGCTGTCTATCCTGCACAAGCCAGTGGTTTGCTCTGATCCAGTCTGGCATATGTGTCTTAGCCTTATGTATCTTTGTTATGAGCTGGAGGATGTTGTAGGCCCTCATCCACCCCACACTCTGTTTTAGGATGCACATGCAGGTGCTCTGCAATTTGGAGCTGCCCAGACTGTTCCAGGCCCCCAGTACCTGTGAGTGTTGGTGAATTCCATGTTCATACCTAGTTCATTCAACAACATCCGCACTCTAGTGCCAGCCAGCAGGATTTGTATTTCCACAGGGTTTGGCCCACTTATTCCCCACAGAATCCACCCCAGACCTGGTTCTCTTGGTGGTTAGTGTCATAGCCCTGCCTAACTGTGACCTGTACCCTGTTTCACCACTCAGTCAGGTATTGGGATCAAATTCTGCTAAACAGGCCCCAGCTCTAGCTTTCGTGTGAACTGGTGTGTGGCAGTCAGTGATGTTTTGCGCTAACAAGCCCATCTACAAGACTCCCATGTGGGCTGGTGAATCCAGTCTTGACCCATACAAATCTTCTAATTTCTCCCTCCAAAACACCAAGTCTCATGTCCCATCATTTAGCTGCAACGTACAGTAGCTTATGTCATTGAGTGTGCTCATGATTCGTTCCAGTGGCCTTATCATGGATGTCCCTAGGATGTAATGAATATCCCCAAGATCCTAGAGCTTACTGGGCAGCAGTCAGAGTTCAGTACCAGTTGGCTCACTGGCAGCCCACAAGGAGAGCTAGGGTCCCCAGCTGGTAGCTTGGCGCTGCATGGATTCTCCCAGCCACAGTCTCATGGCCGGGAGAGTAAGGTACCCGTTCTGCCACTCAGACGTACCTAGGCTCTGCCCCCACAATGGTGGTGGTGGGCCTCAAACAAACAAATAAATCTTATAAAATCAACACAGCCAAGCACCAAGCCTGTAAGAACAACAAGGAATGGAATTACTACTTATGTGCAAATGAGGAAACACTCTATAAATGCAGCTTTCCCTCTTACAAGAAATAAAATGACCATTTAGTGATGCTGGAACAGCAAATGGAAAAACATGTATCCAGTATGCATGCAGAAGATGGACTAAGCCAAGGCTGTTAGAGATTTCTATAAAATCAGCAACGACAGAGAACAGTGGGCTAAGCCAAGAGTCCTGGACTGTAAGATCCCTTAATAATCGTAAGAAATTGCTACTAATAAATGCTGCAATATTGCATTCTCACCGCATTCTATCACCCTGTCCTACACAGGCCTGATTCCTCTCACTGCCCTGAAACTGCAGTCCACCTGCAAAGTCTTGTTCCATGGCTACCTCACTCAACACTGGTGCTCAGCCAACATCTGAGCACTTGAGGACTGTATTTTTATGGAAACTAAAACCACAGAAGACACCTTTCCCCACCTGCTGTAGGGACAAAATAGACACACAACCAATGGCAGCAAGGATGTGGTAAAACAGGAATTCTTACATATTGTCCTTAGGAATGTCCAATATTCCTGCCACTATGGAAGACAATTTTATATATCCTTAAACATAAGCATGTCATACAATTCAGCAATTTTACTGCTAGGTACATATGCCAGAGAAATGAAAATACACATTAACAAAAAAAAAGCCACCAAATATCTATATCAACATTATTTTTAAAAAAGGTTTATTTATTTTTATTGCAAAGTCAGATATACACAGAGGAGGAGAGATTTTCCATCTGATAATTCACTCCCCAAGTGATTGCAATGGCCAGAGCTGAGCCGATCTGAAGCCGGGGTCCTGGAGCTTCCTCCAGGTTTTGCACACAGATGCAAGGTTCCAAGGCTCTGGGCCATCCTCGACTGCTTGGCTAAGCCATCTGGAGGGTATTAAGCATGCTGCCAGGGAGCAGGAGAATCTTTCTCTGTGACTAAATAATGAAGATTCTGGGGAGAAACACACCTTTGAGAGAAACCCAAGCATGGTGGTCTTGGAGGGGAGAGCATGGCTAATCTTTAGTTGAAGATGAGGGGAAATGATGCACGCAACCTCTAGAAATCAGTCTGTGAACCCTGGAACTAAAGTCAACCTGGAATGAGATGTGTGGGTTGCTTGAATGGCAATGAAAAGCTATTTAATATATGAAGAGACTTGAAGAGCTTCATAGAACATGCAACGAAAACACAAATGTATTTCAGGGCAGTACATTTTGAAATTCATCTATTTTTTCATAGTATGCAGTTCCTACAGAAATTTTGAAGACCCCCTTGTGTGCATGGGTTTCAAAATTTTAGTGTACCCAAATAATTTACACTTTATCCATTTCATCCACATCAATATATTAATATAATCTCATACACTTCAAAACGACGGTCAGCTCAACACCTGCACAAGTGGAACAAGTAGCATGTGAGGGATTGCTAAAACAAAAATGTTTTAGGGCAGTGCCAGAGGAAGGCAAGGGGCTTTTACAAAGAGTACTTCAAAAAATGCATAACCAGTACTAGCTGACATCAATGCACACCTGCATCTTTCACTATTGCCAAACACATAACACATGGCAAAAACAAGTTGGTAGATAAGCTGACCACAGCCACATATCAAATTGAGAGTGGGTTCAAAATTCACACTTGGGTGGCTGCACTCAACACCAGGTGTTGGAAAGAGCCCTATGGCTCCCCTAAATACACAGTCATCCGTTATGCCTCTGGGCACACATGATAGAAACAATACTTTCTGCAATGCAATCCTTTTTTCTGCTTTTCTTAAAAGAAATCAGGGAATTATTCTTAAATATGTTTTTCAAAACACATTTTCTGGAAATACCTCATTATTGTGTGAGGAGATACATGGAAAGTAGGTAGGCAGTTATGAATTTCAGTCCCTGGTAAGAATACTTTTAAAATGTTAATTGTGCTTCTCTCTGGTATAATTATCTTTGAAAATATAAGAACTGGACCTGGTGCAGTAGCCTACACACTAATGTCCTCACTTTGCATCCCTGGGATCCCATATGGGCGCTGGTTTGTATCCCTGCAGCCCCACTCCCTATCCAGCTCCCGGCTTGTGGCCTTGGACAGCAGTCAAGGACTGCCCAAAACCTTGGGACCCTGCACCCATGTGGGAGATTGGGCAGAGGCTACAGGCTCCTGGTTCAGCTCAGGCTGCTCTGCCCACTTGGGGATTGAATCATCAGATCGTCCTTTCTCTCTCCTTCTTTCTGTATATCTGACATCCCAATAAAAACAAGATAAACCCATATCCTTCCAGAAGCATGTTCTCCCTCTGGGGAGAGAACAAAGGGACAGAATCAACCTATCAACCCCCATTTCTCAGAGCAAGGAGACCCGGCCACACTGATGTCATCTCTCGGTCACTGTCAATGGAATGCAGTTATCTTCAGGATGGTGGGAGGAAGCTAACTTTTGTTTCTGGGGAAGAGCGCAGGCAAATGTTCAGGTTTGTTTTTTTTCTGTCTGCCCCTGGGGTGATTCACATAAACCCCCACCCTGACATGGTGCGTAAAAAACCACATTTCCATCATTTTATCCAGTCATATTTACATTTCAGTCCTCTCCTGTCACTAAGACAGGTACCTTCTTTCTCTCTGTCCTAAATAAATCATACTTTGCAAACTAGAGTTTGTCCTTATGAAAATTCTTCTTTCATGTAACACAAGAAACGGTTGCTGCTGTGATCTGTGTTGAATCCCCTACAACAACGTTAAAAACAAAATAATGGGGCCCAGCATGGTAGCCTAGTGGCTAAAGTCCTCACCTTGCTTGCGCTGGGATCCCATATGGGCCAGTTTGTATCCCAACTGCTCCATTTTCCATGCAGCTCCCTGCTTGTGGCCTGGGAGAGCAGCAGAGGACAGTCCAAAGCCTTGGGACCCTGCACCCATGTGAGAAACCTGGAAGAAGTTCCTGGCTCCTGGCTTCAGATCAGCTCAGCCTCAGCTATTGCAGCCACTTGGGGAGTGAAACCCATTGGTGAAGATCTTTCTCTGCTTCTCTCTGCATATCTGGTTTTCCAAGGAAAATAAAATAAGTCTTAACAGAAGATGACAAAAAATCCCAGAAAGCAATTATGCATTTTAAAATCTTCATGCAAGCAGATTGTCACTAAAGTGTCACTAGGGACCTTAACAGACCTTAACAGGGAAAATATCAAATAAGCATAAGGAAGATTGATACCACCTGGATCAGGAAAGCAAAGAAAGCAGTAAGTTAACAATACCCTTTAGACTGGCCCCAATCCAGAGCACTCACACAGTCAGACGACCGTGAGTGTGACCAGCAACGTGAACTCTCCTGAACTCCTGGGGAACAGAAAGCACACTTGGTAATCCCTTAAAAAACTAAGTACACACACTCTCTTACCAAAGGATCTGCATTGCATTTCTTAGTATTATAGAGCTGAAAACAAAATGGAATAAACATGCCTCATTGCCACCTGCAAACCTTTTTGATTTTGTACCTTCTGCTTTGCTAAGAAATGGTGTGAACCTGCAGAGCAAATGGCCTCTGGGACCTTTAGCACCAATAGGCTCCAATTCTCATGATTCAAGGCCCAGGTCTGGTTACCTCACAGGTGATGCAATTAAGTAATTGAGTACATGGTTCCAAGTAATTGAGTAGGTGGTTACCTTAACTGCTGGACCAGAGAAGAGCCAGGCATAGGCTGTCCAGCTGAGACAGGTAGGGAATGTGTGCATTTCCCCACCTCACGTTACAGGCTACTGTGAACTGCCCCTATAAAAATACCCTGCCAGTGTGCTATTTGGGACCACACTCTGGTAAGGAGTGTCGTTCCCAGTTGTGACTGTCACTGGTGAATGTGACAGTAGGTTTGAGAATGAGCTGAAAAGTATGCAGTTCTAAAATGCAGCTCCACTGAAGCTTACACACATTTTAAAGATAGTATAAAAACATATGAAATGAAGACAAATCCTAGCAGGAGAATGAATAAACAAAGAATCAAGTAATTATCAGGCCATTAAAAGACACAGAGGAAGTTTAAATCCTTTTGTTCTGTAGGGGAAGCTGATCTGCATAGACTGTCCTGAGATGCCACCCCACTGTGACATTTGCAAGTTGGAGAACCATGATGATTAGAAAGATGAGCTGTCAGGTGGTAGCATAAAGGGAAGATGAATAGCCTGTGAAGAGAGGATTTGCAGGTAAGAATGCTAAAGATTGTCTTAGTGGACACATCTAATTACACACTTACCAATAACCTTGTGGTGTGCATTAAGAGCAAACTCCAGTGTAAACTGGGAACTTTGAGTGTTGATGCCCAAGTAAGCTCATCAGTTGTAAGAAATGTGTCCATGAATTTTGTATTTTTTTTACACAATTATGAAGTATCAATATGATTGAACTTCTTCAAGCTGTCTAAGGATTTTCTTGTTTTTTTTTTTAATTGTATATGTCAATTTATGAATAATGCCTACTAATTTAGTAAATGAATGTACACTACATGAATATCTTACTCTAAAAACACTCTGTCCTGGTTTTTTCAGTTCCTTCATGGCTTAGCAACACTCTTCTTTTATTCTAAATTCAGTCAATTATTCTACATTAATAATGTCCTTAATTTTTAAAAATTTATAGAAAGAGAAGAACAGATTTATAAAAAAAAATTAATAGATTTTTACAAATATAGTGAGAATTGTCCTCCTCTTTTCTCTACTGTTTTATGATTACATGGAGAGGACAGGATCGATGCAGAAGACAGCAGCAAACTAAACGAAAAACCATTTTTCTGCATTGATCCTGTCCGTGTAATCAAGTCACAGATTTCCAGTAAACATCCTGGCTTGTCCTCAGAACACAGTTCTTTCTTCTTGGTGTTTAAACCATCTATTCTGGCTGGTCTCCATTTGTTGCCTCTTTGAGACACATCAAAAGCCTCCAGGGAGGCTGTTTTTTCCAGTCCCAATGAAGAGTTTACACTAAGACTGTTACCTCATTGTTGTTCTTTGAGATGTATTTTGACAACTGGCTCCTGGACTCTCAGAGAACTAATGGTCCTGAGACAGCAAGGATTCTGCCTGGCTGAGGAAATGGCTCTGTGTCCCTGGCTCGCCTAATGCAACATCTGGGTGTGTACTGCCAGCCAAGGAGCGGTGCACCTACTGGTAGTGCAGGATGACTGCCTTAGCGCTGAATATCCCTGACACTCTGCAGCCATCTGGAGAGCTACGTGAGTGCCAGCAAACCAAGTCAAGATTTAGAAGAACTTTCTCAGTGTTTCTTATTTAGAAGGTGATTTGCAAATTAGAAATGTGTAGTTCAATGAAGTTCATTCAGAATTCCTTCTGCTTCTTACACTACCTTTAATTAGCTTTGCCAATCTAAATGTCTTTACCCATGAAGGGGGAGAGGATAAGAGGCCTTCACTTAGGATGATGTGAGCTGGGATTGTTGATTTCCTTGTGGTGCAAGGTGGTCTCTTCCTGGGTTAGTCCTATCACCTCCTGACACTGAGCTTGGGCTCAGCAGCATCGCCCAGCTATCCCTGCATACACACGGGGAAATCTCAGAAGCTGTGCAGTGTACCACTCTCAATGAACACACAAAGTATTCAACATCTTATCATGAAATAGGTATCCCATGAGATAATTTTGCCAACCTGGAAGCTAATACAGATGCACTAATCACAAGCAGTTAAGGCTACATTCTGGGGCCCGGCAGCCTAGCGGCTAAAGTCCTCACCTTGAACGTGCCAGGATCCGATATGGGCGCCGGGTCTAATCCCTGCAGCTCCACTTCCCATCCAACTCCCTGCTGTGGCCTGGGAAAGCACTTGAACAGGGCCCAGGGCTTGGGACTCTGCACCCGTGTGGGAGACCTGGAAGAGGTTCCTGGATCCTGGCTTTGGATAGATAGATAAATCTTGAAAGAAAGAAAGAAAGAAAGAAAGAAAGGAAGGAAGGAAGGAAGGAAGGAAGGAAGGAAGGAAGAAAGAAAGAAAGAAGGAAGGAAGAAAGAAAGAAAGAAAGAAAGAAAGAAAGAAAGAAAGAAAGAAAGAAAGAGAGAAAGAAAGAAAGAAAGAAAGAAAGAAAGAAAGAAAGAAAGAAAGAAAGAAAGAAAGAAAGAAAGAAAGAAAGGGGAGGAAGTACTCCAACTGGCCTTCATAAAAAAAAAAAAAAAAAAAAAAAAAACCCTGGTAGCTGGGAACTCCTTCCTGCCACATGACCTATTACTAATCAACCACTTACTTACTCTCTCCCCAGGTGTGCATTAGCGGGAAACTGTAATGTGGTGTGGAGCGGACACTTGAATCCAAACACGTCGATACGGGATGCATGTGTCCCAACCAGCAGCTTAATCACTACATCACTCGTTCCCTCAAGTTTCCTTGTCTTGTGTTTCTAGTTTCCATATGCCTTCCACCTTATTTCTCTGGAGAGAAAATTACATTCAATTGTTTATCCAACTTTCCCAAAAAATGTTAACTACTTTTCAGTTATTCTGTCCAGAGTACTCAACAAGAATTATTATTATTATTATTATTATTTTAATTATACTGGGAATGCTTCTTTCTCTCTCTCTCTTTCTTTCATGCACCTCCTGGGAATTCAAAGTTTCAGTGTTTGGAAAAAAACAATGCCATCTGGTGACTGGTGTCACCCGCCCAATTGGAAGGCTCATCAGAGTATGAAGTGGGGCTGGAAGTGGGTGGCCCCAGGGACTGGCAGAGCTGAAGACACTGCAAGGGGACAAGGATCTCCCACATTGTCAGGACCCAGGACTGCCATCTGCAAAAAGCATGCAGTGAAGACCATGAGCACAGATGAGATCCAGGCCAGCACCATCCCTGTGCACCAGCAACCTGTGGGCACATGGGGAATTGGCCCCTCCTTTCTGCGCCCATGTAGGCCAGCTGGTGTCGTATGCTTTGGTCACTGCACACAGTGGCTGGGTAGAGGGTCAGGAGTAGGACTAGCACCTGCATCACCAGCTACAACAGCACTGCACTTTCACATAGACCCAGCACCTCAGAGGAGAACACATTTTACATGGTCAGGGGCATTCCAGCCAGCAGCACAATGGCCATGGCCATCATCCTGGGATACAGAGGTCAAAGACATTGAGGTCTCCCTATGACAGTATAGACACCATACCTGCATTGTGCTTCCCAGTTCTGCCATGTATTAGGGTATGTGTACACCACAAAAAGCATAAACATAATCTGTAAGTTTCTTTGCAGATACAAAGCCATGTTGCTTCTTTTTCTTTTTAATGATTTATTTTATTTTTATTGGAAACTCAGATATAGAGAGAGGAAGATATTTCGTCCATTGATTCACTCCCCAGGCAGCCACCACAGCTGGAGTTGAGTCGAGCTGAATCCAGGAGCCAGGAACTTCCTCCAGGTCTCTGACATGGGTGCAGGGTCCCAAGGCTTTGGGCTGCCCTTGACTGCTTTCCTAGGTCACACGCAGGGAGCTGGATGGGAAGCCGGGCTGCTGGGATTAGAACCGGAACCCATATGGAATCCCAGTGCATGCAAGGCAAGGACATTAGCTGCTAGGCTATTGCACTGGGCCCCCAAGTTGTTTCTTAAAGAAGCATAATATTCAATGGGACACGATGGAGCTGCCAGAGGCCATAAGCATGCTGGCCATTTAGTCCTCAAGCAAGTTTTCTTCATTGAAGTCCACACAGGATCCTAAGGCTGAGAAGCTCATGGGCTGGCTGGTATAGCCACCACTTGCTCCACTGAATCGGGGAGTGGAATCCAGCATGGCCCAGGCTCCATAATTCACATGATGAGCCATGAGCCAAGCCATGATGCTGGCTCTCCCTAAGGTTCTGTCATACCACCTCCTGGGTACAGATAAGAATAAATTGGCTGCTCTACTCCTGGGGCACCACCTGAGAGTGCCAGGTGTCCTATTCAGTCTCTCACTCTCCCAAACTTAGTCATAAACATTATTTTTGTATTCAGAATTACAGGGAAAGTTCTCACACGGAACTGGCAGAAATCAAATGAAAGTACATCTTAACACCGCACTGCATGAGAGACAATTGAACAAACATTTCAAGTTGTGAATTTCACAAACTTGATTTGAGATGATATTCTATCTCATTCCATTTCTGTGTTTTGACTTCAAATAACTGATAGATTTAAATATTTAATGTGACCTCATTAAACACCATGCTTTTATAGCATGCTCCTCTCATGCACACAGAGTGGTTGATTTATGTATAGAAAAATACGCTCTTTTTTTAAATATGATTTAGCCAAAATGCTTTGTAAGTGTCTTTATAGCTCTGACATCTCTAAATTTACTTCTATGAAATGCTTCTCCTGTCTCCTGGATCCTGAGAGATTTCTGTGATGATCTTTTGGTGGCTTACACAAGAAGCATTTAGCATCTCAACATGACCTGCCAATCCTGCCATCATCCGCACAACCCCCAATGTCGCCTATCATTCACCCCTTTTCAACTGTGTTGTACCCATGATGAACCTACGGCTGTTCCCAGATGAGCTTATGATAGTTCGTGAATTTTACCATGAGTTTATGTATGATAAGGAGTTGCACATCTTGTTCTGGCTCTAAAGAATTTTGCTTCTAGTTTAAGAAATACTTTTGTTCAGTTTAGCAGTCTCTTTCTTCAGAAAATGTTTTCTTCTGCCACAGACTATTCTTCCTTTATGCTAAGATAATCTTTACATCACCTGCTAGATTATTTCACTGTCTGTTTCAACTAATTATTAATTGAGGGCATGGATTGTGCCCTTTGATTTGCCATACCTCACAATATATTTTCCTACTTAGTACACAGTCAATATTTTCCCCATTGAACAATTTGTCACTTTCTCACAAATGGAGTTAATTATCCATAACAGTCATTACTTCGTGTAATTCTTACCACAATGACTGTGAAATGACTGTTACTCTCATGTGATACAAAGGAGAAGATGACACTGCAGGATGCTAATTATGTAGAACAAGAAGGCATTATTGCAACAATTATTGAACTTTAAAACCTTTGTGTTTTCCAAGACCTTATTTAACCTCTAGTCTGTCTGTCCATTAGGTCAGTAACAATCTAATTTGTGGATTTCTAATAATTTTCTCTGCTAGTATAATAATGCAAATTGTAACTATTTGAGCACAAAGAAAAAAAGGTTCTTTATAGGAACTGGAATTGGCAAAGATTTCATTCTGGGAAATAGAGCTTAAATGATGATTTCAGAATCACGAAGGAAATTTTAGAGAATGTCCTATATCCATATACACCAAACTCAATTTCTCACATTATTAACATCTTGTACTACTGATGCATTTGTTACAATTAATGAGATAATATTAAAACAGTATTTTTAATTGAGTACCACAGATTTTTGTTCTGCTTTGTTTTTTAACCAAAATTCTTAAGCTCTGGCAGGACCCCATCCAGGATGCCACACACTGCTTATTAGCATCTGTCTTTAAACCCTTCCCTACCTTGGCGATTTCTCATTCTGTTCATGTTCATTAACCTTGATAGTTTGTGGAGTACTGATGGAAAATGCCAGAGGATGTCCTGCCATTACACTTTCATGTATAACAGTAATTGTCCTCCTACACTGCAGTCTGATCAAAATATTACAATATAGCAAAGGTTACTTAGGGAGCAAGCGATGTGGCATAGAGAACTAAGCTGTCACTTGCATTGCTGACATCCCATACCGGAGCATCAGTTTGAGTGACAGCTTCCATGCTTTCTATACAGCTCCTTATTAACGCACACGGAAAACAATGAGTAACAGGCCAAACCTTGAGTTCCACACACCCACGTGGGGAAACTGAATGAGGAAGTTTAATAAAATGCTAAACATTTTCAAAGATCCTAATCAGTATGTAAGAGCTCAGGGAAAACTTAGGTAGCATGTAAAGCAACAAAATTAAATGTAAAAACTTAAAGTAAAGGTAATATATGATATATCAACTGGAAGAGACTGTTGTATTACTGTATTCTACAAGTTAATATACATTGCATTAAATAGAATAATATTATTTTCAAAAAGTAAACTTCTCAAAAACAAAAGTAAACATTTAATAGACAAGCATTATCACAGGTTTAAAAAAATAGTGAGCTCAGAAAACTGGCTAAAGTATTCTGACAAACATCTAGAAACATCCTCTGAGGGGTCGATGTTGTGGCATGTCCAGTTATGCTTCTGCCTGCAGCTTTAGCATACATATGAGTGTTAGTTCTGGGTGCTCTATTGCCTTTCCAGCAGCGCCCTGTTCATGGCCTGAGACAAAAGCAGAGGGTGGTCCAAGGCCTTTGGCTACTGCACTCATGCAGGAGACCCTGAAGAAGCTCCTCACTTCTGGTTTCCAAACGGCTCAGTTCTATGTGTTGCAGGCATTGAGGGAATGAATCAGCAGCAGAAGGATCTCTCCTTCCCTATCTGCCTTTCAAATAAAAATGAATAAATGTCTACCAATGATAATTTGAGCCCTACTTTTCAGTAGTGTGCAAAAGAAGGAATTATTTTCAATATATCTTTGGAAGCTTGTGTGTTCTTAATTTAAAAACATGGGAAAACATACCAAAAGACATAATTCCTTATATTCGTACTTGATGACAAAAATATTATAAAGAAAATGGTAGTGGACATGATGTAGTGAAATGCAGGGGAACAATAAGCCTTCCAAGAATTATATTATTTGAATTGTATTATTATATTGATTATATTTTTTCATCATCTGTTAACACACTTAACCGCAAAGTAGGTAAAGGAACAAACACCAAACATTTACTTCCACAAATAATAAAGATTCTTTTGATACATCATAACTACTACATATACTGGAGTACAGATTCCAAAGTCGCATGTCTGAATACACTCTGTCTCCACTGGAGAAACGTAGCATTCTTGGAGTGTCATTTATCTCATCAGTGAGAAACATGACAAGGTAAGCTTTCTCAAGAGTCTTGCTATAAAACACTGCCAGGAAATGATTCTGTGACTTAGCAACCTCTGTGGTCATCCAGAGAACACACAGTGATAGCTCTCATTGTCAACCCTTATATCTTCAGATAAACCCTCCTGGCACAGTAGACTAGGGGCTAAATCCTCCCCTTGCATCCTGCAGGATCCAATATGAGTGCCAGTTCATATGCTAGCTGCTCCACTTCCCATCCAGCTCCCTGCTTGTGGCCTGCAGAAGCAGTTGAGGATGGCCCAAAGCTTTGGGACCCTGCACCTACATGGGAGACCCAGAGGAGGCTTCTGGCTTTGGATCAACTCAACTCTGGCCATTGCAGCCACTTAGGGAGTGAATCAGCAGAGGAAGATCTTTCTCTCTGTCTCTTCTTCTCTCTGTATATCTGCCTTTCCAATCAAGCACTGCCTCTGCTTGTCTACAAGGTTGCTGTGCCATCCCAGGCCTCTGCCAAGCACAACGTCAGCACCACATGCTGCCCTTCGACCTTGCAGCAAAACTCTCAGGAAAACAAGGCTGTTTTTTCCAACTGCTGCAGTCTGTGCTGCTCTGGTGTCAGCAACAAGAAAACTGCCCCAGACCCTTAGGAGGAGCTTCACTGATGACTCAGCTGGGGGCTGGAGATGCTGTTGCTCAACTCAAGACATACCTTTACATAAAGAAAAAGGAAATCCTGCCCAACATGAAGGTCCCACTGTCCCTGGACACTCCCCCCTCCTCACTGCACAATGGGTTCAACTGTGAGTCCTAGTGTTCAAGGTCAGTGCTGCAGAGTGAGGACCCCAAGGTCCCCCTCCTGGACCCCGCCCGCCCCGGGTCCTCAGGAGATGCTCTCACACACTCACCCTTCCCAGCTTCTCACCAGTCGGGGGTCCTGCAGAGGCTCCTGCGGGAAGGGAGCTCACAGGGCAGCACTGGCTCAGCCACCTGCGCCTCTCCACCAGCACAAACAGCCACGCGGCTATGGAGGCGCCACACAACAACCTTCCGCTTGCTGCCACAGGGCTTCCTGGGCGAGCCTGACTGGACCACTCCACACACCCTGACTGCATGACGTCACAATGCGCAGCCAATCACAATCACAAAGGGTAGAGGGGCAGTCAGGTAGGATTCTGGAGGGAGGGGGAGTGAGGGGGCCGGGGCTTCACCTCAGGCAGGAAGTGGCCACCTCTCTTGCAGCTGGAGCCTTCCAACAGCAGGGGCCTCTGTCGCCTCTCACATCAGTCCACCTTCTGGCCTCTCCTTCCCTCTCTGATTCATCTTCAACTCTGGAAAGCAAAAAACAGGATGGCAGGAGTCTCAGATGCACCTCACTGAATGTGTAACAGATTCTTGGACTTTTCTTCTTTATCGTGGCTTTTTTTTCCCATTAGTTCATATAACTTTTAAAAATGCAGAACTGGGGCCAGCATGTTGGCCTAGTGGCTAAAGTCCTTGCCTTTTAAACACCAGGTCACATAAGACTGCTGGTTCTAAACACAGCATTCCTTCTACCCATCTACCTCCCTGCTTGTGTCCTGGGAAAGCAGTCGAGGACAGCACAAAACGCACCCCGCCCCGCCCGGGTGGCCATGCCAGTCATTTCATGCTCAGGTTTGCTGAGCCGCTTCATGGCTGACCTCTAGGCTGCCCACCCCACGCGCCACTACAGGATCATGAGGTTCTTCCTGTATCCCCAATGACCCTAACTCTCATGCCTGCCCATCCAGGGCCAATTTGGCTGTCCTGGCCCACAGTGAGGCTCTAGGATGGCCTCTCCCACAAGCCGTCTGTATTAGGGCCAGGTGGTCTCTGCCAGTGCCCAATGTGCTCACAGCCACCCTCGCCTGCTCAAAGTCAGCTCTGCCAGCATCCCGTGTGCCACTTCTCAGCCCATCCTGTCACACTCAAGCTACACTAGTGCCACGTCGTTTGGCCACAGCAAGCTGCCCCTAGCAGCTATGTCCCGCCAACCTGCCTGGTACTCCAGAGCCAGGCTGCTTAGGCTGTGCCCATCCCCGATCCCCTGGCTGCCCATCCCCAATGAGCCTGTAGTGCGCATGTCAGGTCTGGAACTCTTGTGCTCCGCAATCAGCTTCTTCACTCAGACAGCCTCTTGCCCACCAGCCGCTCCCAGGCCGTGTACACTGGCCTGGCCTCTGCCTCCTCTGCAACCCCTCCCAACCTGACATGATGATGCTTCTCCAGGTGGCCCAGCCTACATGGGACCCAGCCCTCATGTACCACCCACACTCTGCCTGCTTCCAACACAAGAGCAGCCCACCCAGCACTTACACTGCCTCTAATATTTTAGCCTTTTCCCCTTCTGCGGGACAGAAATGCTTGTGCGAGAGACCCCTTACCTCTAGTCCACCTGACCCTCCATGCCACAGATGTCTCAAGTGGTAGAATCAGCCAGCGCTTGCTGTCTACCATGCACCTCTAATACTCCCCAGGATGGCCACTCAAGTGCCAGGCCAGCTTGGATGCCACCCAAGTTCCCCTAGCCCACCTGCTACTGGCTCCAGAGCCACAAGTGCTAGGACAACACCCTCACCCCACCCCCATTCCCTGCTCCAGGGCCAGGCACACTCTGCCCAAGAACCCAGCACACCTGCCCCGCTACTCCACTTGCTGCTGTAGAACAAGGTTGGCTTTGCCCTCCACCCGGTGTCCCCAAAAGTTTGCTTGCCCAGCTGACACTCCAGGGGCAATGTAGGTTTCCCCTACTAGGCAGCTCATAGACCACTGCCACAAGCACTGGTAATTCAGCTGGCATTTCTTGCCCCCAGCCAGCTGGCTGTTCACTCTGCTAACAACCCTGCTCCCTTAATTGTGTCCCCCATTCACAACTTGCACTCCAGGGTCAGGTGGACTCAACTGGTGTCTCATGTGTCTCATGTGTCCCTCCCTCACCATTGCACCCTCCCACTGATTTAGAGCCAGGCCTGTCCAGACAGCATTTCACTGCGCTGAACATGCACTCCGTCTACTCCAGTACCACATTGTCCAAGCTGCCTAGGCCAGTGCACCCCTCAGCCCTACCCTGCAGGCTGCTCAGCCCCATGTGCTGCTTCTTCAATATCCACATGTGCTCCCAGTATGCACTTTAAGCACTCCAGAGACAATGGATCATGGCAGTAAGCCCAGAGCCCGAGGTGCCCACTGGCTGCTATTCCAGGGCCAAACTGGACAAGCCAGTGCACCCTGCACCTCCTCTCTGCAGCTGTCTGCTTGCACAGCCAAGTCATCCTGGCCAGTGTTCCTGCTCCCACAGCACTGTAGTCCTCCACTTCAGGGCCAGACCAAATCGTGTGGGAGCAGAGGGTGGAAGAAGGGTACACCTCAAAAAACCTATACCTTCCATTGCCCCATTTGTCAATCCAGGGCCAGGCTTGGTTAGCCCACACCAGTACACCTCTAGCCCAGAACTGCCACACTGTCCATTGTCTGCTGCTCCAGAGCCAGTCGGGCTCAGCCAGTGATCCCACACACTCAGCAGGCAGAGTGCTTGCCAGTCGCTCCAGGACTGGGTCCCTCCTGCTGGTGACCCTGCAGCTGCAGTCTGCATGCATTCAGTCCCCCATCCCACAACACACCCAACCCATCACCTCATCTGACCCTCCAGTGTCATCTCCCACACCCCTGGCCTGCCTGGAAGCTCCTCCAGGGCCAGAAGGGCTTGGCCCCACAACACTCATTTCTAGCCTGCCAGTCCCCATAGCTTTCCCACTGCTGCAGGGCAAAGCGGTCTAGTGTGGTAGGGAAATCAACATGAAACCCGGCAACAACCTATTTCCCTTCTCATGAAAACATGTTCATGTAGACAACTCTAGTTAGCAAAGCAGGGTTTGTTTGAGAAACAAAAAGGAAGGTGGCCTGCCCTAGCAGCGGGAGGGGCTCCAAGGAAGGAAAACCTAAGGAAATGGTGGAAATTGTGTCCATTAAGCGCCATCTCAGGGCGGGAATCACATGAGTGACCCCAAGGACAGAGAGAAAGAAACTTACTCACAATGGGCAGTAATGTCTGCCATCTCGCCCAGAAACAAAACTGTGATAATTGTGGCTTCCTTCTCCTAATTTACTGTGGTAGAAAGCTAACTCACGGTCACCAGCTTGGAAGCTACACCCCACCCCAGCCCACCACCTAGGCTTTCCCTACTGCCCACCTGTGAGACACACCTGTCATTACCTGGAACCTGAGAGGGGCAGGTATTGCATTGTTGTGTAACCATGCCCTTCACAAGCCCCCACAGTGGCCACTGATAGGGAGGAGCTCGCTCTCTTGCTCAAGTGCTTCCATTGCTCTGGCATTCTGACTCTTGGTCTCCCCAGTACCTGCTTGCTCTCTGGCTTCCTGCAGACAGACTCTGAGGACAGGTAGCCCCTGAGCATGGCCCCTGTATGTCTCACCCTCTGTTCACAGTTTGGGTGGGATAGTAATGATGCTAATTCTAGGATGCTTTGTATTCCTAATTTGTACTTTTCAAAGAATTCCAGAAGAGATGAGGCCTGGCAGTAATGGAATGTGACAGAGAAACCAGAGAAAGGTGAATGTCTGCAGCCTGAGCCTCTTTTCAAGAAGAGCAGTCCAGGGCCAGGCCCCTTCTGCCCGTGACCCTGTGGCCCCAGTCTGTTTGCTAAACAGCAAAGTTTATGAAAGAGGCAGGCAAACAGAACAACCGGCATGGGTCAGCTCTCCATTCCTTCAGAAAGGGACCTCAATGTGAAAGTTAGATGGGTTTTTGTGGAAAGAGTGAGTTATAGAGCCCTAGGAAGCAGGTGAGTTGGACACTCACAGGAGGCTTCCATGTTTACAATAGGTGGACATTGGGTGGGCTATAGCACTGCAGGAGGCTGCCAGCTCAAGGTTGGATCTGCCAGGGACCTTGCCGCCCTTACCTTTCATCTTCCTCCTCAGGACTAGCCTCACTCTCCCTGGGCCCATAGAGCCTCCTGCATTCCCAACTTGGATGCTGCAGCAAACACAGGTCTTCAGAGCCAGACAAACCTGTGCTGCTAGCCCACCTGTCATACCTCCCTCAGGCTTCTCTAGGCGCTCTGCCCACAACTCACTATAGGGACAGACTGGCTTGGCCAGAGTATCATGTCCCACAAGCATCCTGCTGCCCAGCCTCTGCAATGCCAGGTCAGATGGGTCCAGACGGAACTTCCCGTGACCCCAGCCTGCTTCTCAAACCCTCCAGGGTTCTAGAGGCTTGGTCACCACTCCATCAAATCCACACATGCCTGTCCTACCTGCCTGCCCCATCCACAACTCAATGGCCAGGCTGGTTCAGCCAGCAATCCGCTCACTCCGACCGCCATTGATCTACCAGCCACTTTCGAACTAGGAACTACTACTCTCTTTTGCTACTCTCTTTTTACCCTGTTTTTCTTTCTTTGTAGCCTGCGCTTCTGGCCTCCAGCCCTGCCATCATGCCCACTGCTCCAGTGCCAGGACAGGTCACCAACGTACAAGCACCCCATCCCGCAGGCAACATGCTCTGCCTGAAGCTCCTGGGTGAGTCCTGCTTTCCCTGTGCACACTGTGCCTCTAACACTCCTGTCAGTGCCTCTAGGAAGCCCCCACGAGGCCCCTCCAGAGCCAGGCCAGCTCCCCGGCACCTCTGTCCTAGCTGACCTCCACCACCTGCTCCAGAGCCACGGTGGCTCTTCAAACATCCCCGCACACCAAGCACAACTACCCTGCTGACCTGCTTGTTGCTGCAGAACCAGGCCAGCTTGAATGCAACCCCGGACCCCATCTGCTTACCATCCACTCCAGGGCAAGGCGTGCTCAGCCAACCATCACCACACCATCTGATGTACTTCCAGGGCCCCAAGCCCGGCACCCCTACAAATCTAGTCAGTCAGCCCTTCTTCCCTGCTGGAGAGAGCTTGGGCTTGGGCTCTGGCCCACCTGCCACTTTCTCTGTGCCACTTGCACATCTAGTATGTCCCCCCGCACCATTGCTATGAGCACAGGCTAGCTGCACTGGTCACCCCAAGACTCTAGCCTTCTGGTCCAAGGCCAAGGCTGGTGTTCCAGAACCAGGCCCATTTGGGTGGTGCCCACTCTGTTCTCGAAAGCCAGCCATCCACTTCAGGGCCAGGCCAGATCACTAACATCCAATAAATCGCCCATCCCACCCAACCCTAAGTTCTCAGCCTACCTGTAAGCCACTTCAGGGCCAGGCAGACTTAGCTGGTACCCAATCCATTGCTCTCAGGCCAGACCTGTACTGTGGGTTCTCCACCAGCTGCCAGCACCCACTGTATCTGCTCCAGGATTAGGGGCACAGTCAGGATCCCTGCATCTGTAGTCCTACAACCACCTTGCCTGTTGCTCCAGTGCTAGGCAACCTTGGCCAGTCACACGGTGTCTGCATCAGGCTGTTCGCCTGCCTGTAGCTCCAAAGCCAGTTCCACATGGCCTGCACCCACCATGCATCTCCCACATCCCTTCTGTACTGGCTATTCCAAGGCCGAGTTGAGGACTGAGTTCTTCTAGGAGTGGATTCTGCTTCCAACACCCTCTGCCCCTTGCAGGGTCAGAGACTGGAGTATTCCAGGGGTCCTGCTGTTTTCCTCTCTCCCTCCCCTTCCCCTGTAGCCCAGCCCCTGAACTTCAGTGCTATAATCTTAAAAAGTGGGTCAAGCTTCCCTGTGGGTAGTGTCCTTTGTTTCTGCTCTGTAGCCCCTGCCTTTGCTGTCTCTGCATGGCTGGATGTGGTGACTTGTCACACTGACTCTGTTGCTGCTTGTAAGATGGGCTCCTGGTGCCATTTCCTGCGTGACTTCATCCCACAGCCTGCTGTGACCCAGCATAGGTTTGACACAGGGACACCTCAGGCCATGCTTGTGGGCACCTGTACCTTCCTCTAGCTCACAGTACAGGGACAAGTGACCCTCCACTGAAGGCATGGCAGATTGATTGATTTGAAAGGCATGGGAACAGAGGGAGAGAGATCTTCCATCAGCTGGTTCTACTCCCTGGTTGACCAGGACAGCCACGGTTAGGCTAGGCTAAGGCTAGCAACCAGGGGTTTCATCCAAGTCTCCTGCGTGGGTGCAGGGACATTTCCCAGGAGCATCATCAGAGTCGGAATGGGAAGTGGAGCAGCCAGGACTCAAACCAGTGCTCTGATGTGGGATGGCAGTGTTGTAGGCATCAGCTTGAACCAGGGCAGCAGAATTCCAGCACAGTTTCTGAGAGGAGGGAAAATGAGTGATATTTTCCTTATCATTTGTTTTTATAATTTCTAAAATTGTTAGAATTACATGTCACATCTTGATAATCTGAAAGGAAGTGGGTTTTTATTATTCTTTCGTTGATTTTATTTTTTTTTTCTTTTTTCAGTGTAAGGAAAACTTTGAGAACTGCTGCTGTCAAATTTTCTGGTCTCTGTCTAGGTGGGCAGATGGAGCTGAACTCTCGCCCAATGCATTCAGGGCACTCTCTGACTCTAACTCCTCGTGGACCATTTCCTTGTGTGCTTCCTCAAATTATTTTCATTTTTCTTCAAGATTACTGTTGAGGATCCAGCATGGTAGCCTAGTGGCTAAACTAATTGACCTGCATGTGCCAGGATTCCATATGGGTGTCGGTTTATGCTTTGGCTGCTGGATTTCACATCCAGTTCCCTGCTTATGGCCTTGGGAAGCAGTCAAGGATGGCACAAAACCTTGCAATGTTGAACCCCCGTGGAGACCAGGAAACAGTTTCTGGCTGCTGGCTTTGGATCGGCCCAGCTTCAGCCATTGCAGCTGTTGGAGGAATGAACCGGTGGATAGAAGATTCTTTTTTCTCTGTCTCTCTCTTTCTCACTCTCTTCCTCTGTATATCTCACTTGCCACTAAAAATTGGCTCTTGGCTTCAGATCAGCTCTGATGCAGACATTGTGGTCAATTGTGGAGTGAACCAGCAGACAGAATACCTTATTCTCTGTCTCCTCCTCTCTCTATATCTGAGAAAAAGATCTTCTGTCCCCTGGTTCCCTGTCCAAGTGAGCACAATGAAAAAGAGAAGCCCGGAGCCTTTTCTTCTACTCCTCTGTTGGTGCAGTGTCCCAATCAGAAGCCAGGAGCCAGGAGCCTCTTCCAGGTTACCCGCATGAGTGCAGAGTTTCAAAGCTTTTGCCAAAACACTTCCATTTTCTCAGGCCACATGCAGGAAGCTGGAAGGTAAGTAGAGCTGCTGACACACAAACTGGAACCCATATTGAATCCCAGGAATGCCAGCCTAGGATTTAACCACTAGGCTGTTGTGCTAGGTCCATTCTGGTGTCTTTGATTCAGGGTCTTTACTGCCAATCAGTTTGATGTTGTTTCTTCCACCATTAAGATTCCCTGTAATCTGTTTTTTTTTTTTTTAATTGTATTGCATTATGTAACACAGTGTTATGGGCACTGGGATTCCCCACACTCCTCCATAAACCCCCTCCCCATGGTGGATTTCTCCACCTTGTTGCATTACCGCAGTTCAAATTCAGTTGAGGTTCTTTCATTGGAAGTATTTACCAAGCATAAAATCCAGCATCTTATTATCCTAGTGAGTTCAAAGATTTCTTGGTGCGACCATCTCTGGTCTGAAGGTAAAGCCGGCGTTGGGGCTTTTAGTTGATTGGGACGACACTTTGCCGGCTTTAACCAATTTTTCCTGGTCCTGGAGCAGCAAGCTGGACAGTAGGCGAGTAAGTTTCTGTCTCTCTGCCCTTGGGGTGACTCATGTGAACCCCTCCCTGAGATGGTATATAATGGACACAATTTCCACCATTTCCTCAGGTCTTTCCTCCCTTGGAGCCACCTCTTGCCACTAGGGCAGGAACTGTTCTCCTTCCTCTTATGAAATGAATCCTGCTTTACAAACTAGAGTTGTCTGCATGAAATTTGTGTCATGTGAGACAAGAAATGAGGTTTTTGCTGCAGTGTTATATTTCAAATTCCTTGCAACTCTAGCCCATGTTGCCCTGGGGCAGTGGAAAGTCCTTGTGGGCAGACAAGCTCGAGGTGAATGTTGGGGCTGCCCTTCCAGCCTGGCTCTGGAGCTGCTTACAGGAGGGCTATGGATGTGGGACACACCACTGGAAGGACAAGTAAGGTGACAGGGTGGGCATGCTGTGGGGCAGGGCACTCAGGGCATGCAGGCTTGGGCTTGCAGGGGCAGGGACAGGGTGGACCGGCAGAAGGGACCCAGCGCTGATTGAACTGTTTAAGCCCGACTGTCTCTCATCTGCCGATGCTGAACAGCGTGACAGTGCGCTTGGGCTAGAGGTGCACTGGTTGTGGCTCACCAAGCCTGGCCCTGGATGGGCAGGTGGGGCAATGGAGGGAGCGTGTTGGAGGTGCAACCTTTCCCTGAAGTAGATGATTACAGTGCTGTGGGAGCAGGGACACTGGCCAGGACGACTTGGCTATGAAGTAGATGGTGGGAGAACAGCGGGTATAAAGTGTACCAGATTGTCCAGCCTGGCCCTGGAACAAGTGGCCAGGGGGCACCTTTCATCATTGGCTTGTTGTCATGACCCCTTGTCCTGGGAGCACACAGTGTGCATGCCTAGCATGCATGTGGGTACCAGCTGAACCCTCTTGGCCCAGGCATGTTGCAGCTGATGGGGTCTGGCCTCAGCCTGCTTTTGCTGTGGCGATCGGGGCAGCATGGCCCTGGAAGAGATAGCAGATGGTGGGCAGTCCAGGGACACTCAGGTTGTGGACCGAGTGAGCAGCTGGCACAGTGTGAGGACTCGTATGCATGGCATGCTCTCTGATAGGGCCCAGGCCCAGAGTGGGAGTGCGTGGTTTGTGATACCAGCTGAACCTGCCTAACCCTGGAGCAAACAGTGGGCGGGGCTTTGTGGCCTGCAAGCTAAGGGTGCTGTGCAGGATGCACTGGCCTAGGTGGCTTGGATGACGTGGCCCTAGAGTGCATGGCATGCGTGCTGGGGCCCATGAAGCAACTTCTGAAGAGGCCTAGCCTTAACCCTCACGAAGGGGTTGTTGAGGAGGAAGGTGTAGACGGGTGTGAAGCACCAGCTGAGTCCACCTGAACCTGGAGTGACTTACAGGCATGCAAGCAAGGAACAGGGGCTTGGAGGATGGGTTGTTATCGAAGTGGACAGCAGGCAGGCTGGGGCACAGTGGATGCCGGCTGAATCAGCAGGTCCTTTAACAGTGGTATATGAGTTGCCTATGCAGGGCAAGCTCCTGGAGTGGCAGGTGGGAAAGCAGCATGCTGGGTGGCTGGCAGAGCCTAGCTGGTTCTGCTGCAGCAAGCAGAGCAGCCTGCCGTGTGTGTGTGTGTGTGTGTGTGTGTGTGTGTGTGTGTGTGTGTGTGTTCCGTGGGAGGATGTGGATTGCAGGCAGAATTTGCCTGACCCTGGTGTAGCAGGCATAGTGGGAGGGCTAGAGGCCTGGAGATTATTGACCTAGTCCTTGAATCTCTGGAGCACTCTGCAGGAGTGTAGGGGAGCGTGGGCTCCATCTATGCTGGCCTGACCCTGGAGTGCCATCCTGATGGGCTCTAGATGGGCAGGGTGAGCAGGGAGTACTGACTGATTCTGTTTGCCTTCAAGCTACCTGTGGAGCAGAGTTCCAGGTTAATTGGCGGTTAGACATCTTATAAGTAGGCCTGTCCATGCAGGAAGGGACAGGGCAGGAGTGTAAGAGGCAGTGTTTTCGAGTGGGCAGGTCTTGCCCTGAAATTCAGGCAGAGTGACATGCAGGAGGGCTGGGAGACACTGTTTCCACCCTGGAGCAGCGGGCATTGTGATGGGACCCCATGTGGGTGCTTTTCCAGGCCACAAACAGGGAGCTGGATGGGAAGCAGGGCTGCCTGGACTAGAACTAATGCCCAAGTGGGGTCCCCGCACATTTTAGGTGAGAACGTTAACCGCTAGGCCAACACACCAAGCCCTAAAATCAAACTTTAAGGTGTAGAATTCTCTGGTTGAATATTCATTGCCTTTGGAGGCCGCTGTTATAGCACATTACTGTGCAAGTTTGGAAAGTAACGGTTTGTTTTGTTTGCCAGTAGATGTTACTTAGCTTAGCCTGTACCCCATTCTTCTGGATTAGGGGTGCGGGTGGGTGAAGCATACAAAACAGAAAGGAAAAGGCTTAAACCTTGGAAAAACTGCAGTTTCAAGCAGAGGAAGAGGGAGGAGGAGGGAGAGAAGTGGTTGTGGCTTGCTCAGATTCTCAGTGAGGAAAGCTAGCTAGGGAACTTCAGACAGGAGGGTGAAGGAAGGAGTGAGATGTGAGAAGTAGGTGGAGCACAGTGTGACTTAGAGAGAGAGGAGAGAGGGTGGAGGGAAATATTGATTATTGATCAGATTGTATAATATTGCTTTACAGGCAGCTGGCTTATGCTGTAGGCACAAGGGATACCCAAGTGGCTGCAACAGCCAGAGCTGAGTTGATCTTAACCTAGAAGCCAGGAAGTTCTTGTAGATTCCTATGCTGGTAAGATTTCCAAGGCTTTGAACAATCCTCCACTGCTTTTCCAGACCACAAGCATGGAGCTGGATGGGAAGTGGGGCCACCAGGACAGAAATCAGTACCTAAATCGGATCCTGGCTCTTGTAAGGCATGGACTTTTAGCTACTAGGCTACCGTGCCAGGCACAAATGACAGATTTCTATAATGGCATGCTGCATGGATGAACACAGGTCGCATTCATGTGAGGTGTTGAAATTGCATAATCCCAGGAACAAGATCAGAGATATACAAGATCAGAGATATAGCTACATGCATTTAGGGTTCGAGACATGAGGAATCAGACAAGGCTGGTATAAGTTTCTAAAACACATGAAGAAATAGAGAATATGTCACATAAACCAGCACAGTAGGTGGGAATCTATTTTTAGTCTCAAGTTTGTGTTGCATTTAGTGAAAACCAGCCATTGTGGCAATCCATTAACAAAATTATCAAATAATAGTGGTCTGGCACGATGGCTCAGTGGTTAGTTAAATTCTTGGCTTGTATTTGTGCTGGGATTCAGTATTGGTACCTGTTCATCCCCAGCAGCTCCACTTCCCATTCAGCTCCCTTCTTCTGGCCTGGGAAAGTAGTCGAGGATGGTACCAAGTCTTGGGATGCTGCACACACATATAATACCTGGATGAGGATTTTGAATCAGATCAACTTGATTCTGGCTATTGTGTCCACTTGTGAAGGGAACCAGCAGATGCAACATTTTTTTTCTCTTTCTCCTTCTCCATGTAAATCTGTCTTTCCAGTAAATAAATAAAAAAGTAAATATCAAAATAAAATATAGTAAAAGTCATTTAGAAAGAAAAGCCTTGCAAATAATCAATTTCTGGGATATAAACATCATGCTGCATAAAACTTGTTTTGGTTCACAAGATTATGAATGGATGTTTTTAAATACTTAGGAGTAAGTTGTATTAAATTAGAGGCCCAGGTAATAGCCTAAAGGCCTAAGTCACTGTCTTGTACATGCCGGGATTGCATTTGGGCACCAGTTCTAATCCCAGCAGCCATACTTTCTGTCCAGTTCCCTGCTTGTGGACTGGAAGAGCAGTTGAGAACAACCCAAAGCCTTGGAACCCTATTCCCCTATGGGAGACCTGGAGGAGGCTCTGGGCTCCTGGCTTCAGACTGGTGCAACACTAGCCTTTGTGGCCGCTTGAGGAGTGAATCAGCAGATGGAAGATCTTCCTGTCTTTCCTCCTCACTGTATATCTGACTTTCCAACAAAAAATTTTAAAACATCCCTAAAAAAATATTTTAAGAGAAACCAGAAGCCATAAATTGTGGAAACTAAGTTATAAAAATACATCACATCACATCACATCACATCACATCACATCACATCACATAGGAAATATAATATGAATAACATATGTCACTGCAGGTTTTCTCTTGCCTGACTGAATCAGGAAAAGCCCTCTTCGCTTTGTCTCTGATACATTGTTGTGAATGTTTAATCAGAAAATTATAGCAGAATGGTCATGTTCTAAACCACAAAACTATCAATGTACACTAATGGCACTTTTGTGGAAAATCAATCTTACAATAATGAGAGAATCAAGCAAGATTTCTGGGCAGGAGATCATTATATAACATCAGGTTGCTATGTACTAACAAGAAACAGATATGCAAAATATGAAAACAAAAAATACTGACTAGGAAATTGAACCACAGAGAAATGAGACTGAGAAGATTCATTTATATAATATTTTCAAATATTCTTAAATTATAGATATTTTAAAAAATTTTCTTATTTTCATTGCAATGTAAGATATACAGAGTGGAGAAGAGACATAGAGGAATATGTTCTGTACTTTGGTTCACTCCCCAAGAAACCACATCAGCTAGAGCTGCACCAATCCAAAGCCAGGAGCCAGGAAATTCCTCCAGATGCCAAGGCTTGTGCTGTCCTCGATTGCTATCCCAGGACACAAGCAGGGAGCTGGATGGGCAGGAAGCAGGGTTGCCGGGATTAGAACCAGAACCCATATGGGATTCTGGTGTGTTCAAGGCAAGGACTTTGGCCACTAGGGTACATCGCTGGACCCAGATCTGCATTTTAAAAAGTCAAATGAACTAATGGGGAAAAAAAAACACCAATCTTAAAATGGAAAGTCCCAGAATCTATTGAACATTCAGTGAGGTGCATCTGAGACTCCTGCCATCCTGTTTTTTGCTTTCCAGAGTTGAACATGAATCAGAGAGGGAAGGAGAGGCCAGGAGGTGGACTGATGTGAGAGCAGCAGCGGCCCCTGCTGTTGGAAGGCTCCAGCTGCAAGAGAGGAGGCCACTTCCTGCCTGAGGTGAAGCCCCGCCCCTCACTCCCCCTCCCGCCAGAATCCTACCTGACTGCCCCTCTACCCTTTGTGATTGTGATTGGCTGCGCATTGTGACGTCAATCAGGCGCGCCCAGGAAGCCCTGTGGCAGCAAGCGGAAGGTTGTTGTTGGCGCCTCCATAGCCACGTGGCTGGTTGTGCTGGTGGAGAGGCGCAGGTGGCTGAGCCAGTGCTGCCCTGTGAGCTCCCTTCCCGCAGGAGCCTCTGCAGGACCCCCGACTGGTGAGAAGCTGGGAAGGGTGAGTGTGTGAGAGCATCTCCTGAGGCCCCGGGGCGGGCGGGGTCCAGGAGGGGGACCTTGGGGTCCTCACTCTGCAGCACTGACCTTGAACACTAGGACTCACAGTTGAACCCATTGTGCAGTGAGGAGGGGGGAGTGTCCAGGGACAGTGGGACCTTCATGTTGGGCAGGATTTCCTTTTCTTTATGTAAAGGTATGTCTTGAGTTGAGCAACAGCGTCTCCAGCTCCCAGCTGAGTCATCAGTGAAGCTCCTCCTAAGGGTCTGGGGCAGTTTTCTTGTTGCTGACACCAGAGCAGCACAGACTGCAGCATTGGAACAAACAGCCTGTTTTGCTCAGAGATTTGCTTCAAGGTAGAAGGGCAGCATGTGGTGCTGGGGTTGTGCTTGGCAGAGGCCTGGGATGGCACAGTGACCTTGTAGACAACAAAGGGAGTGCATGGGGACTAATGCAAAGGGGCTTCTCTAGAAAGTGACCAAGCAATAAACCTTGGCAAAGGCCCAGGTAAATCCTAGGACAGTGTACTCAGCATACACAGGAGTTGAATTTTGTATCAGCAAGTTGCTTAAGTCAGAGGAAAGTGTAGCAACAAAGAATGTGAAGGTAACATTCTTGTGGCCTAGAGCACTTACAAATTGGTGATTGTATTTGGTTGAATAGAAAGTTATAATTTCCGTGCTCAATATCTGTCCAGGGGTCTTAAGGCCATTGAGATTTATTGAGACAAATGGGTAATCTGGATTCTGTATACCATGCCCCTCCATACCCTAGATAAACTTATGGTAAGGGTATAACTCTAGCTAGGGTCCCTAGATAACTTCTTAAAGGGGACAAAACCAGAGAGAGCCTGCCATCCAGTACTATTAACCTGCACTTGTGCATAGAGTGAGCCTTGACTCTGAGGCCTTTACCAACTGCGGAGAATGCAATAATTGATTTGTTTTTTGATTAGTTCTTGCTGGTCAATTGGTATGAATCAATGTATTACATCTGATGTTAGAAATGATAGAAGAAAATCCCAGTGGCTACAGGCTTCACCTGGATTTGAGTGTGTGGTTGCAGCTGAGAGCTAAGATGCTGGAGGAGACACTGCTGGCTGTGACGAGTTCCTAGGTCCACACTGATACATTTCTGGCTGCTTAGGATTCCCTCTGTCAATGCAGTGAGCCCCCCTGGGCACTGTGTCCTCAGTGAGACTGCTCCCCAAGGCCTGGGAACGTGGGGAAGCTGCTGAGAGTGGATCTCCCTGTGAAGTATAAGCAGGCTGCTTCCCAGAGCTCATTCTCTGTCCTGTCCTGGTGCCTTGATTTAGTTTGCACATTTATGTAGCAATGCTGTGCCCTGATGTTGATGTTTGTATTTTTGTTCTCCTGCATGAACCTGAGTTTAATCAATGGTCTCAGCGAAAGAAAAGAAAATTCTTGACTTTATTTTCTGCCATGTTTTAGTAAGATTAAACACTATAAACTGAATGCTTAGGCAAAGGTAAGCCTTTTTCAGTTCAGGTCTTTTTTTTCTTTTTTTTTTTTGCTTTTGTTTGTTTGTTTTTTCCACCTTTGTCCCCACAGGTAATTAAGTCCTGATTGTGTTTGATGTTTGTGATTGCTTAATATTTGTTTTTGGTAGAAAACGTGCTAGAAAGCAAATCAAGCTGTTACTGGCAGCTTGGATGCCAGTTCAAGATGTGGCTGATTCACTTAAAATTCTGCTCCTCACTAAGAAATCTGGGAAAGTAGCGTAAGGTGCTCCAGGTGCCTGGGTCCCTGCTCCCTGTACAACACCCAGAGGAATCTCTGATTTCCTTGCTTTGGCCTGACTCAGCAAGTGCTGACATATATGGAGTGAACCAGAAGATGGAAGACTTCTCATTCTTTCTCTGCATTTTAAGTAATGAAATAAATCTTAAAAATATACATTAGGTAACAATTACAAAGTAAAAGAGACTGGGAATATGTATCCACTGGCTCACTACACAGGTGGCTAAAATAACCAGTGCTGGACCAAGCTGAGTCCAGGGGCCTGCAGCTTCCTCCAGGTCTTGCATGTGGGTGATCAGGGCCCAGGCACTTGCATGAGCTTCCACAGCTTTCCCCAGGAGATTAACAGAGAGCTGGGCTGAAGTGGAACAGCTGATTCCATATGGGATGCTGGTGTTGCAGTGGGCAGCTTTACATATTATACCCCGATGCTGGCCTTTGCTTTAGTTTTTGATATGATGACAGTGTTTGTCTTGCTTTTATTTCTCATATGCTAATTCATGGCAAGTGTTTTGCATATGGGACAATATTATGTTAGAGACTGTGGATAAATTCTGATGGTGTATGAAGTATGGGTAGGGTAGATGGATTACAGTCTAACATTTCCTCCATGTACTCTTATTTTGTGTTTCTCTAGGACTTGGTTTGACTTTATGCATGTAGTGTTAACTGAGATCTCTGAACACATTGCTAAGCAGCAGTTCCCGCTGGCTGGGCAGTGACACTGAAGCATTAACTTGTCCTGATGACTGCCAGTCGCTGTGTACCTTCCCTTGCTGTTCTATGAGAATTTCCTTACCATAATGTGCTGCTCTATTTAGAATCACTGGGAAGCAGCATGAGCTCCTCCTCAGTAGTGCGTGATTCTGCGCCGCACACACTCAGCCTTCACATGAACCAGTGGGAGCTGCAGCCTAGTTGGAGACACCCACAATAACCCCCACCAGGCCCGCCCCCGGCCTCAGTTCCCATGCTTGCCTTATGTACAGCAGACTAGTTGAGTCTATTCCACATCCCATTTAGCTCTCATACCCGTCAGTGGGCATTGAAGTCTAGTTCAACCCAACCTGCCCTATTATGCAGGTCACACATGCTGGCGGGGTCCGTTTTGTCCAGGAACCCCTGCTCCATCCTGGATTTTGTGCTCTCCATTGGGAGTGGTAACCTAAGACAGAGGTGCCCACATTTTCCTTGTTAGGCCACTCCCAAACCCAGATCATGCAGTTTCTGGATGGTTCTGTAGTTTAACTTGACAGATTAGGCAGCAGTGCCGCCTTCTGCTATCTGATGCTGATAAAGCCCAACCAACCCTCACCCATTCTGCTTCATGTTTGCCCCAGTAGGGACAGTCAGCCAAGCCTGGCTCTTCCCTAATCTGACTTGCATCAGGCCCACAGGTGTTGTATCCCTGCCAGGTCTGGTCTAGCTGCATCTCGACTCCTGCTCTTCAGTGGATGAGGTGTTCCAGCAGGGTTGCCCTCTGCATTCCCCTACCAGCTTTACCCCCACCTTCCCTGGTTCCTACTAGTGCTGTGACCCAGTCTGGCATGGCCCGCCTCACCTCGGTGTTTGCTAGTGAGTGCTATAGCCTGGCCTGGCCTGGCCCACCCCCAATTCCAGCTGGTGAGGGTTACAGCTAAGCCCAGCCCAGCCCAGCATGTACCCTCTCCCAGCTGTAATGTGTACTGGTATGTTGTGACCATTTCTGGCCTGACCCACATTGTTCTGTTGCTCAGATTCATCAATGGTTGATGTGAACTGGTTCAGCCTGGTCCACCCCTGACCTGTGCCAAATGTATGCCAGTGGGTACCTCTCCCTGGCCTGGTCTGGGCTGTTCCTTGTTGTGCTTATGTTGCTTACCTGCTGGGTTGTGTTCTGACAGAGGAGTTGCCCAGCATCCTCCATCAGAACCTCTGCCAATGCCAGATTTCCTGCAGATTGGTGTGTCTATGAGCCAGCTCTACTCAGTTCAACTCCTGTCCTAGCAGGAACAGTGGTTTTTTCCTAACTGACCTTCAGCCCATTCTGGTTCTTATTGTTGGATGTTTCAGCCCAGCCACGATTCATCCAAACCCAAGCACAGCTCACACATGGCTCAGTTGGGGCAGAGACCAAGCCTAGTCCATCCTGCATCAACCCTGGTCCTCCAGAGCACAAGATGGAGCTGGAGTCTAGTCCAGCTTGGTGCATCCAGTCCAAGTCAACACCAAGGGAGACTACAGGCTATCCAGGCCAGAATGCATTCCCCACTCCAGCCCCCGTGCCTCTCAGTGGGAACCTCAATCTAGTTAGGGTGTCTTGTTAGCTCCCCGACTGGGCCTGTTACCAGCCATAGATCACGCGCATGCCATAGCTCCCCAAGCAGGCCTGTTACCAGCCATAGATCATACGCATGCCAGTGGTTGCTCTGACTCAGCTGGCATAGCCCCTCACTTGTCTTGGCCTTTGCCTTTGATGCTGTGGTCTAGCATCTGTGACTCATGCAGACCAGTAGGTGTAAGAGCCTAGGTCGGCATGACTTGTGCTCCATCCTGTTTTCTATTTTTGCTTGTGAGCTAAGGTTTGCTTGGCCCTGACCAGTCCACTCCATTCCATTAGCGACCCACACATGAGCCAGCCATTGGTGCTACTTTGCCCAGCTTGTCCCGCCCCCCAGGCCTGACCATGTTCAGCAGTAGGAGCTATGACACACCAGGGGAGTTTCTAAGTTCCTCATACTTGACCCACTCCCAGACCCAGTTCTCATACATGCCAGTGGGTGCTAGGCCAGTGCCCGGCATAGTCTGGCCTTCCATTTGGCCTTGTATAAGATGGTGAATACTGCAACCTGGCCCACCCCACACCCTCTTTAGGATACATATTTGGGTGCTGTTGCCTTTACCAGTCCAGACTGTTGTTGGTTCCTTTACCCATGAGTGATGGCAGGTTCCTTGGTCACACCTAGCTTAGTCCATCACCACCCCAACTCTTGAGCTTATCAGCGGAACTAGTATTTCCACAGGGTTTGGCCTACACATGCTCCACAGAATATATCTCTGGAAATGGTTCTCCCATGTGCTGGTTAATATCGTGGCCCTGCCTAATGTGACCTGTCTTCTGATCCATGAATCTGACAGGTTCTAAGATCTGGTCCTGTTAGACAAGCTTCCAGTCTTAGCTTATGCATGGACTGGTGTACGGTTTGTCATCCTTGTTTGGTGATAACAAGTTCTACACAGGACATAAAGGAGGCTGGTATATCCGTCTAACCCATGAAGATCATCCAGTCCATCTCCTCAAAGTACCAGGTCTCAGTACCCTCGCTTACCTTCAAAGGAAAAGTTATTGTGTCATTGGTAGTCTTCAGGATTGTTTCACAACCCAGAACTACAGCAGGCTGAACATGGAGGTACCTAGGCAGCAATTCGTAGCCCAAAACCCCAGAACTCGCTGGCGGGTGGCCAGCAGGTTGTGGTTGTGAGGCTGATGGAGGATTAGTAAAGGCTGTTAGTAGAGGCTGTTGTTTTGCGCTCTGTGAGGGTCCTCGCTTTGAACGTACTGGGATCCCATATGGGCACGTGGCAGTATCCTGGCTGCTCTGATATCCATCCAGCTCCGTGCTTGTGGGTTTGGAAAGCCGTCGAGGACAGCCCAAAGCCTTGAGATCCCGCACCTGCATGGGAGACCTGGAGGAAGTCCCTGGCTCCAGGCTTTGGATTGAATCAGCACCAGCCATTGCGGTCACTTGGGGACTTAACCATCGAATGGAAGATCTTCTTCTCTTTCTCTCCTTCTCTCTGTGTATCTGACTTTGCAATAAATAATAAAATAAATTTAAAATAAAAAGAAATGCAAAGCATCTTACCATTAACATCTTTACTGTTCCCTCTAAGCGGTGAACAGTAGGTGAAGAATACAGACCTACAGGGGCCATGCTCAAGGACTACCTGTTCTCAGAGTTTTTCCACATGAAGCCAGAGAACTAGCAGGTACTAGGGAGGTCAAGGGTCAGAGTGCAAGTGTGAGGGAAGCACGTAACAAAAAGGTTGAACCTCTCCCTATCATTGGCCTTCATGGGGGCTCTCAAGGGAAGTGATTATGCAACAGTGCAATTCCGCACCCTCTCAGGTTCCAGGTGATGATAAAGGAGCATCACAGGTGGGCAGAAGAGAATGCCTAGATGTTGAAGTGGGTCGTGGCTTCCAAGCCCATGACCATGAACTAGTTATCTACCTCACAACATTGTAGGCATCACTGCCCATTGTGAATACATTTCTTTCTCTCTGTACTTGGGGTGACTCTTGTGATCCCCCCCCCCCCAGCATGGTGCTTAAAAGACACCATTTCCAACATTTTCTCAGGTTTTTTTTTTCTTGGAGTCCCCTCCTGCCACTAGGACAGAAGCCATTTTCCTTCCTCTTAATAAGTAAATTGTGCTTTGCAAACTGGAGTTTTCTGCATGAAAACTCTTTCATGTGAGACAAGAAACAAGTTGCTGCAAATTTTTGCTTTGAATTCCCTGCAACTCTAACCTGTCTTGTTCTGGAGCAGCAGAAAGTCTGTGGGTGTGGGCACGCTGGAAGTGAATGTTGGAGCTGCCCAGCCAGCCTGGTCCTGGAGCAGCTTGCAGGCAGGCCAGGGGTGTGGGAGAACCCACTGGGCGTTCAGGTGAGATGATGAGGCAGATGTGTTGTGGGCTGGGGAACTCAAGGCATGCAGGCTGGGGCCACAGTGTGGCCTGCACAATGGGCCAAGCCCTGGAATGGCTATGGGTGCACTGCCTGTTGAGGGAGTGGGGCTACTGGCTAAGCCTGACTGGCTCTCAGCAGCAGATGGTGGATGGAGTGGCAGTGCTCATGGGCTAGAGGCGTGCTCGCCCCTGCACACCAAGCCTGGTCCTGCATGAGCAAGTGGGGCAGTGGAGGGCCTTGGGTAGAGGTGCACCCTCACAACAGCACAACAAAGGCAACAACTATAGTCCTGTGAAAGCAGGGACACCAGCCAGAATGACTTGGCAATGAAGCAGATGGCAGGCATATAGCAGGCACAGAGTACACCATCTTGTCCAGCTTGGATCTGGAATAGTGGCTGGTGGGCACCTTAGGTCCTCAGGTTGCTGCCATAAAGAGCATTTAAGAGGAGATGTTGCAATTACATGTATATTGTAAAACTTATTTATCAGAGGATCAGACTTTAATTCCATGTGTCAATGATAAATATTTGGAAAATGCTACAAATTATACTTGAGGCCTATCATCAACTATATCATGCATAGATTTTTGTTTCACAATCTTCCTCATCAACAACACATTACTGTGCATATAACCATTTTGCATGTTAATATAAAATCTAAAAGATAGAGAACATGGATTCTGCTCTTACCTTGGAACAATATAACAGCAGATTAGATTTTAATTTTATACCAGTTTATTCTTGATATAATGGTTACATGTTTTAGAGATTGTGTCAAGGGTTGCATTTGATCAGGTACAAACATTGTCCATAGGGTACAAGAGGCTAGATATTCTTAAGTTCACATTTAGAAAACATTATTCTCACTTTAATCATAATTTA
>NW_024466507.1:0-9191 GCF_017591425.1 Ochotona curzoniae
AGGTAAATTGCAGATAGAAGAAAAATGTTCCATTACTGGGTTTATTCACTCCCCAGATGTCAGGGCCCTACCATGCTAAGTCCAGCAACAGGAATCCATCTAGGTTTCCCAGGGGGTTCTTGGAACCCCCCTACTCTATTCCAGGCACAGTAGCAGGATACTGCATTGGAAGTGTTACATAGCCCCTAGGCATAAATAAGGCATTTGGGTATCAGATATGATCTATGCCAAACAACAGCCCAACTTCCTGTATCAGGACATTCTCTCATTCGAGTCTGATGATTATCTCTTGCTGTTGCCATAATGTAACTATTTAATGAGGTAAAGTAAAAGCACTTTTCAAACGATATTGCTTTCATATTTACGGATGTCCTATGGGCTAAGGCAAGTGAAATGGCAAATTCAAGAGTTGTTGAGGGTTTAGGAACTGGGAAGTGTCATTTAAGACTTGGTAACTTTCATTTGGAACAATTAGTAGAAATCTTTATAGATTAAATCTTACATTCAATTTTCACATATAGTTATAGACAAAACTACTTTGAATGTAGAAGTATTGAAGTACTTAATACCACCCAGTTACTTTTCTGAAGCATATATTTTAGTGACATGGTTTTCTGTGGTATTTTGTAATTTGAATAATAGTTGTTGAAAAAATAAGTGCTTTGCAGTAACATTATGATTTTTTTAAATTTGTTAAAACTTTTTTATTGGAAAGACAAATTTACAGTAGCAGAGACAGAAAGATCTTCCATCTGCTGCCTCACTCTGACATGCCACCACAGTGGCCGGAGCTGAGCCAAAGTGGAAGCCAGGAGCCAGGAGCTTCTTGTGAGCTTCTTCTCGTATGGGTGCAGGCTCACAAGGTATTGTTCTGTCCTTGACTGCTTTCACAGGCCACAAGCAGGGTGCTTGATGGGAAACATACCATCCAGGATATAAACCAGCATCCATATAGGATCCCTGTATGTGCAAGGGAGGAATTTAGTCACTAGGCTAAATCCCAGTAACATTAGTTTTAAATAAATAGTAATTGTTTGCATTGACCTAATGGTTACTTGAGTTTAATCACTGCCAATTATTGGAATTATTGATATTGTTTCAAGGATGCCTTCTTGGCACTTGTAAGGCACCATGCTTCCCCAGGGAAGCTGATGGCTTTTATTTTTCAGACACTGTGTCTGCCTCCAAGTTGACGTTGCTTAGCACAGTAGGAACCACTGAAGAAGCTAGGAACCATCCAGACCAATGCATAACTCCCTGTCTGCATCTTCTCTTGCAGGTGTAGCCCTGCAGCCTGCTACATGCTTCCCCGGCTGCAGAACACCAACACACCTTCAGTAAGTTGTTTGTTTCCTTTTCAGCTTGCTTTACCTTGTGTCCTAGGAACATTATGATAGTTTTTAAACTAAAATGAAAAGACATGTGAGAGAAAGAAGGTAAAATTTTCATAACTAAAGATTGGAACTGTCAAAGCTGATTGAAATTTCTTCTCTAGGTTTTCTGTTTTATATATATGTATTCAAAGATGTATTTATTTTTAAAAAAGATTTATTTATCTTTATTGTGTCCCGTCCAGCAGGACAGTCAACGGGGGTCGCAACCACCTAGGAGAGATTGGGAGACAAGAGACACGAAGAATGGACAGCAAGACAGGATGTCTGATCAAGCTGTCGGTTTATTGATTTTAGTTGAGGGTTTTTATATTCTTCAGTAACTAAGGCTCAGGGAGGAAAGGAGAAGCTAGGACGCAAGCCATGGTCTCCAGACCGATTGTTCTTGAGCAGTCACCATATCCACAATAGTAACCAACATATCAACAATAGCATAGGTAATCAGTAACAAGATGTCGGCAGGTACAGCATAAATCACATTCTAAAACAGTTGCTACAAACAATTGAAGCTAAGCGTGTGATTAGCTTCATAACTTCTTTCCCAAGCATCTAGCCAGCCGGGGATTTTCCACTGGCCCATAGTTCTATATTCAAAATGGCTTCAGTGTGGCTATAGTACACGGCTCCTGACATCTCCCCCTCTTTTCTATATATCAATGAAAGCGGCGAAAAGAAAAAGGTTCCTTGAGGCAAGATAAGCACTGCCTGTCTTAGGCTCATTCTGAGGGACCCTCAACTCTTACCCGTCTTTGGGCAGCCCTGCCAGTCATCCAGGGCTCCCTGTCTTAGGTTGGCGGGGTATCAGAAAGATGCCCGTCATTGGCTAAATGCTTACTCCGGAAAAGCCATGCCTCATTATATTAGATGAGCCCCTTTGAAGACTGGAGCCGCATGGCATGATGTGGGGTGTCATCACTTGGGGAGCCTGAGCCATTGCAGCAACCATCAAGGTTTTTAAGGCCATAACCTCGCTGCATTTATTGAACATGCAAGCTGCCAGCTTAATGCCATTTAGAATAACTTTCCCTGACATGGGTAGAATTCGGGTCTCATTTACTTTAATTATACTGGTGGCTAATTGACTGGTGAAATTTACTAAGGTGTTAGACCGTTGTCCCCAGAGGTGTTGATTAATTTTTATCACTCTGGCCGAAATATTGTGAACTTATACTGGGGTGATACATATATGATGGTATATTGGGGAGCAGCTGGCTGGTGAGATTCAAGAAGACATACTTAACAATGTACAAGTATTGTTGAAAATACTAACATTCCAGAATCACATAGTGCTAAGATGTTACATGTATACAAAACAGTTTTATCAGGAACCAGAGATCCTAACTGCCTATCATCCCATCTGACTCCTACATTTTCAAACAGAAATGAACCCCAATTGTTTTTAGGGAGAAGGGGCGTTGTCATCCGCTCTTAGCTACTTCCTGCTGAGAAGGGGGCGCCGTTGGGTAACAGCAGCTGTAGGGGGTCCATTTTGTGGTTCCTGATAGAAGGCAGAAGTCATCAGGTGTTTGATGTACATCCTGGCACTTGAAAAGTTTCTCTGTGTTGAAGTCTAAATAGCAAAACATAATATAGTTATAACTCTTCCCAGCCTAGCATGTTGTGAGTTCAGTTAGCAGTTTGAATATTTGAACATCAGAACTTAGATGTAAAAGAATTGTTAGGTTTCAACTTTTGTCAGAGTGAACATTAATTTAAGACTATGGACTAGATTTGTATCTGTCTAAATTAACTTCTTTAAGTCTCAAATTTTGGAACATACCCATAAGCTCAATGGAACACATGAAACTTCTGAGCTGCATAAAATTGCTAACCTAGATCAATCAGAAGGCACAATGCAAGGATTAGCATACAGTATCAGGATATAAGTCCATCACAGGACAGGTGACTTCTTAGGGCAAAAGAGTTAAATATTCAAACATAATCAAAACTGAGATGATAAATCTTTATACTAAAATACAGCAAGGTGTACTATGACTCTGGATATACAGCTCCTGCATTGGAAGATAGTGTACACAGTGACTCTAGTGGATTCTCTTATGTGTGATGTCAGTGATCACCTGAGGTTCCAGACACACGATGCTTAGGCTGTGGAAGCCTTTTGAGTCAATAACAACCCCATTAGACAAGGCCACATACAAAATGGAAGTTCTCTCCCCTATTGAGAGAAGAGCACAACCATCCTTGATGGCTGCTTCTTTGCATTGGGGTGTGGACCACTGAGGTCCTTCACGGAGGGACACTCTTAGCAGCAGTGTCCTGGCATTCCATACCTGATATGCTTGTTCTCTTGCTCGCTCTCCTGTCAGACCAGAATACCTTTTGGGCTGATTCCGAGGCCACTGAGTGCTACTCAAAATTGTTAGTCTATGAGTCTGCTGTAAGAGTTGCTTCCCATGTTAGCATTTTAACATTCTCTGAGATCTGAGTTATCATTAAACACTTACATACATATACCCATATGTTTTGCATTTAACTTATGTGGATTTGGGTTCCCATGGCCAGTCTTCAAACTGTACCCTAGCAGTGAATGCATTTGAAATCATGTTAAACTATTGAGCTGAACAGATCTTGTAGGTCCTGGGAAAACAATAATGGACATGACTCTCTAAGAGCCTAATTATGCTCTTTTATACATATTATACATTATTTTCAAAAAGGATTTAGCTTAACAATTCTCATTCATAAACATGCACATACATATTAGGTAACACACATATAACAACAGCTTTTAAGAGCTACTTGAGAATTCTCTTAAGTGTGTTAAAGTTACCAATTTTTTAGAATTATTATTATTATTATTATTATTGCTCTTAGTATTACAATTAAACTTTAGCTTTAATGGATACAATAGGTCTGCTGGAATCCTAGAATACAAAGTCTCTATGTTCAGCGCTGTGATATGACCTGTAGGATTTTACACACTCTTGTACTTTTTAGATCTATCCTTCCCAGCAGGATTGATTCTAGTCCTGGCTCCCCACTAGCAAGGTTTCCCAATGTCTTTTCTGCAATTCCCCCTGCCCCCTCAAATTTTTATTATTTTATTTATTTACTTATTTATTAGAAATCCCAGAACCAGAAGAGTTAAGTCTATTAATTATGCTATGAGGCCTTAAAGTATTTGATCAAAGATTTCTCATTATAATAACCACCCATTTAATCAGACTGATTCAAACAACAATAGATCAGAATTTTTTTTTCACTTATAAATGATCACCCAAACATTTTAAACACAGTTTTTTTTTAAATCATGAGAATTTAACAAAGATAATATACAGAACCCAAGGGATTACCTAACTGAAAGGCAACATGTATATTTCCTTAGTCAATCACCTAAATGGAAATATAACCTTAAATACAGGAATTATTGTATAAAATTATCTCATAACTTTTTCAGAACTTTAACAATTTCAAAAGTTGGAATAAGAATAGAGCTTACTGAAGCTGGATAGACAATTGACAAATTTACCAATTAAACAGACTACCTAAGGTTCAATGCTTCAATTTTTTAACAGTTTGTAAAATTGGAAATATTTTTATTTTTAGATATTTACTGGTATTTTTATGTATGTACACTTCAAAAAATTTTTGAACACAGATATCAATTCTAACGTCAGCTTGTATTAGGTATTAATGTTAAAAACTTAAACAATGTTGTAATAGTATCTTTAAAATTATAGCCAATTATATGTAAAGCTTATAAGATTTATTCCTCAACTTTTCTTAAGACATTTTCTAAATAAAAGCATACTAACTTTTAAATACAATGCTTTAAACAATTTTTAACCATTTCTCCTAATTCATGGAAACATATTTTAGCACAAATCCACTTTAAAACCAGAAAAGAGAAGTTTTTTCAAACAACCTTCTTTTAGCTGATTTGGATTTTTTTTTTTTTTTTTTTTAATGAAGGCAGATAAGAATTACCACAACCGGGACAAAGTCAAAGTCCCAAATTCTTCGAAGGGCAGACTCCAAGCATGCCTCTTCCTTGTTTTATGGCTGATGTGCCTGGAGCTTTTCCTTAGCTTCTGTTTTATTGAAGTCAAAAGAGCCAAAAAAACTTCAATTTGGCTGTTGTCTTGAGAGACTACCTTGGAATTTACTGAAGCTAGATAACAGGTTTAGTTATTGAAAAGATGAAAATAACTTACAGGAGATTTAAAACACTGTTGTTTTTCACAAGGAATCAGACTTCTATTCCATTGTTTTAAGGGCAAACATTTAGAAAATATACATATTATGAGCAGTATTATTATGCATCTTTAAAGAATTTATTCTTCTCCTGCAAGGCAAATTCTCACATACTTCCTTGTAAATAAGAACACAAGTAATTTACAATCTGAATCAATTTTATGAATAGGAAACATTTTGACCAGAAAGTATAAATATTCATTTACTTTAATACCATATATGATGCAACAAATTAAACATACTTTTATAATATTGTGAGATTATAATCTAAATTATTTTAAATGACAAGCACATTATTCAAATTTTGTCTCAATCTTTGAGAGTTCCAGGGATCCTACTAGAACCCTCAAATTTATGAGACTATGAAGAATTTAGAGGTCTAAATGAGTTAAACAAAAAGTACCTTTAGCATTTAACTGAACATGTTAAATAGTGTATGTTAGACTTAATCAATGCAAGGACAACACTGTAAGTTGAAGACCAAACAGTAAGAAAATGACACAAGAACACTTCCCCAGTGGAGGTGGGGAGTCTGTTCTGGCTAGGTCCTGTTAAATTTGTTAGACCTCTCTAAAATTATTTACCAGGAGAGAAAAAGGAGGTTAGTCTCGGTCCGTCCCATCTCGTCTGTCAGTCAGTCATACACGCACCCAATTCAGAACAAGAACAACAACTTAACAATTTAAGACAAAGACACAACTGGAGGAAGAGTATTAAAACAAAATTTAGTTTTTGTCCGGACAAAAATAATAGAACACCAACAATATTGACAAAACAAACATAAACACAAACACCAAACATATCAGAACAGAGACACATAACTATTAAATCATTTGCAACTTCCAACCTCTTCTTTGGAATACTTTAACCTGGAGATACTTTGTAAAACAAGCACACATAATTCATCTCATGCTTTAGGTTAATTTAACAGTGGATTTGGACCACTCTATATCAGATTACTTTTGTTAAACCAAGTTACAGAACACATTTTTTTTTTTTGTTTTTTGTTTTTTTTATATAAACCTTAAATGACTTATATAGAACCTTCCTGGGGATGTCAGGGAAAAATCTGACCAACAAAATCCAAAAAGGTTTTGAGGTCTTTTTTAATCACCCAAATTCCTCGTGTCTTGAATAAGTCTATAAGACTGATAAAACCTTGCAAGAATAATTCTTGCTGTGATAATGCTTGTCCCATCTTATTTTAACCCCGTAAGATTTGCGCCACGAATTTCCACGAGCACGACTTCCGGCGGGTCAACCGTGAAACTGCTCACCTGGTATTCTACTCAACACCACTTCGAGAGGCCTCTCCTTTTGCGTGGCGATCTCCCTGTCGGTGGTCTGCACACGCGCCACGTTGGGCGCCAAATTGTCCCATCCAGCAGGACAGTCAACGGGGGTCGCAACCACCTAGGAGAGATTGGGGGACAAGAGACACGAAGAATGGACAGCAAGACAGGATGTCTGATCAAGCTGTCGGTTTATTGATTTTAGTTGAGGGTTTTTATATTCTTCAGTAACTAAGGCTCAGGGAGGAAAGGAGAAGCTAGGACGCAAGCCATGGTCTCCAGACCGATTGTTCTTGAGCAGTCACCATATCCACAATAGTAACCAACATATCAACAATAGCATAGGTAATCAGTAACAAGATGTCGGCAGGTACAGCATAAATCACATTCTAAAACAGTTGCTACAAACAATTGAAGCTAAGCGTGTGATTAGCTTCATAACTTCTTTCCCAAGCATCTAGCCAGCCGGGGATTTTCCACTGGCCCATAGTTCTATATTCAAAATGGCTTCAGTGTGGCTATAGTACACGGCTCCTGACATTATTGCAAAGTCATATTTACAAAGAGGAGAAGAGACCAAAGGAAGATCTTCCATTCAATGATTCACTCCCCAAGTGACTGAAATGGCCCGTGCTATGCCAGAGTGAAACCAAGAGTCCAGATACTCTTCTGGGTCTCCCACAAGGGTGCAGGGTCCCAAGGCTTTGGGCCTTCCTCGACTTCTTTCCCAGGCCACAAGCAGGGAGCTGGATGGGAAGTGCAGCTGCCGGGATAAAAACTGGCACTCATTTGGAATCCTGGCATGTTCAAGGTGAGGTCTTTAGCTGCTAGACGACTGTGCTTTGCACTGTCTGAGAGATATTAAGAGTAAGTTAACAGCGGTATTAAAATGAAAAAGAAAAACAGTGTAAGGATGTGTCAGTATGGTAGGATGAATGCATGCAATTACAATGAACTGAATTCAATCCTGCCTGCTATTAACAAGCATGTGGTGGTGGTTTAAGTATTTTCTTATGTTCCACCCACATGTGAAATCCAAGAGGGAGACCTGGAGTCAGTCTGACACAGCCACACCTAGTTAAGACATTCAGAGAAAAAATTGCACAAAACATCTGTTTTTCTGTCATTCCTTCTGTCAAGTGAATAGTGACATTGTAAAAGCAGTGCAGTATCTTTCCTTCTAGGTTCAAGGTTAGTTTTCCAGCAGTGGTATTTACATTATTCAAAATGCCAGATAACATCATTGTGTATCAGGTATGGGATGAGTAGAAGGTTCAGTGGGAAAAGCAACCTGACTTTTGATTACCAGATCTATTTAATCAGTCCTTGTGGCATGTTTTGAGATAACATGCTACACTGCTGCATGCAATGCCAGAATTCCGTGTTAGGACCAGTTAAGTCCCTGATGTTCACCTTCTGATCTACTTCCCTGCTAATGTGCTTGGGAGATAGCAGAAAATGTCCCAGTTCCTTGGACACCTGCACCCCCATGGAGGATCAGAATTGAGTTCAGGCTCCTGGTTTTGGCCTGGACTTTGCTGCCTCTTGTGGCCACATGGGGAGTAAGCAAGTCTCCGGAGGATCTTTCTCTGGCTGGCTTTGACTGTTGCTCTGTAATTCTCACTTTTAAGTAAGTAAATTGGTTTCTTAAGGATTTTTTTTAAACCACTATATTTTATACTGTGTAGATTGGGAGCTGTTTATTTTCTTCTCTTTTAATTAGCTGTTTTTATTTTTAGTGATTATTGCATAGTTGGTTAGGGTGATAAAGGGCAAGGCTACAGGAATTAAGGTGAGATCACCATTTCCGCATTCTCTTTTTTTCCTTCCTGTATCTGGGAGAAGGAAGAGATAAAGGGAGAAGCCACACCCAGCCTCCCAACCATCCCATGATCCCTGGTTTGGGGCATGCTCTGAGGCTCCTGCTCATGAGGTTTTGATAGTCCAACAGTTCTGAATTACTTCCAATCTCTCCATTGCAAGCACAATGAAATGTGTCCAGAATCCACTGGTTGATATAGTTCATCTTGGACTGTGTGTTTGTCTGGGGTAGTTGATCGGTTTGTTCTGTTCCTTGTGCTCTGTTATGGTACCATGTGTCCTCTGCATGCTCCAATGTGTTGCCATATCCTCCAAGTGCACCTGAATATGCTGTTCACTGCTCCATCGAAGCCACTGAGGAGACCTGGCTCTGACAAATGTCCTCCATGGTCAGTCCATGGAACCTGTAGTTTTCTTCATGGTTGGAGTTCAGAATCCCCCTGATCTGATGTGATCCCAGACCTGATTCTTG